>NC_084659.1:0-194176 GCF_019802595.1 Syngnathoides biaculeatus | reverse complement strand
CAACGTTGCATGGTCCAGTATAGCTTTTGTTAGCGGTTTATCGTGTATTTGGGTTCTTTAACAATAGATATGGTTAAGAGGTGTAGTCACAGACTTCGTAATAGTGACGACAGGTATCCTGAAAGGCTAGTTGGTGGAGCTCAATTCGTACCCTTTCCAAAACCGAAGACCCAGCACGAAAAATGTCTTCGATGAATCAAACTTTGTGGAAGATGGCATGATCAACTGAATCCATCTAAAATCAACCGGAACAGAAGACCGAGTACGAAAAATGTCTTTGATGGATCAAACTTTGTGGAAGACCGCATGATCAACTGAATCCATCTAAAATCAACCGGAACAGATATGTTTGCACGAAGGTAAGCCCTATATTTGATTTTCAATACATGTCTCATATAAATGAATTAGCAGTTCTTCGCTTGCATAACATAGCTACGTGTGAATGATTGACACACTTGATCTGTGTTGAGCGATATTTTGCGATGATCTGACTCCACAAACATGTCGCTTTGTTGGCGGTGAGCTAAACTAAACCGGACTAGCAATCCTAAAAGCCTTCGACGTGCACCGAGACACCAAGACTGAAGGAAGGATGTTTGAGGACACTAAAGTAGTGATTGTCGTACTCGGTCGGGACTTACGTGGGTTCGGCACTAATTCAAGAATAATTATTGAGGGGAGCACGTGACGTTACAGAAAGAAAACGAGAGAAACAACTCGTAAATCAAGCCTCGCCTTCTTTTCCTTCATACGGCGGTTCACAAACGGCTATACAGATACACATACAGATTCTGCACACAAGTGTGATATGTACCACGAAAATAGGAAACTGTCAATGACTGCTTTTCAACGATATTTCACTGTTAGCTAAGAATGCGAGTGAGAAATCAGCCGGTAAATCGGACAGTTTCGCTCTATTCTTTTCTTGCTGCGCCGCCATTTTTGCTAATTGTTTGTCTGACGTTAGTGCACGTGGCGTGACGTCAGGAGCCGTGGTTAAGTGCCCTGTACGGAGGGGTCAATTCTGCTTTACCCTTTTGCTCAGTTTGAAAATGGATGAACAGAACATTGGAAAACGTAAACTAGAAATGACTAAGAAGGCTATGGAAGAGCGCAAAGCGAGACAGTTGCATGCACGCAAACAGAAATTATCCCAGATAACTGCAATGATAACATGTCAACACTTTTAAAGGATAGAATGCGTGCGGATTTCAACTTTATGCAGCAGGAGTTTGTGGAGCTTAACTCTGGACTGCAGGAATTTATGCATGAGAAGGAATTTTTGAATGACCAGCAAAACTGGTTTGAGCCCAAACTTAAATCAAGAAATGATTTTTTGAGAAATGATAAAACCAAACCAGAAGATGGCAATGGGTTAGTCTTATTCGTTGTTCCTTACAGGATGCTTAAATGCAGTCTGATATTAGCTATATGGAGGATTTGGAGAATACAGTTAACATAAAGGCGCTAGTAAATCAGCTTCCATATAAGCTCAAAGAAACCTGGCGAAAATCCGCCTGTGATACGCAAGATGAAAACAAGCAAAGAGTAAAGTTCAAGGACTTTGTAGGTTTTGTAAATAAGTAAGAGAGGTATGTGCAGCACTCTCTGCATGAAAATATAAAGGATACTCCTGTACATGAGAAAGAACCCCCTCAACAGACGTTAAAGTCACAACATGCAGATAGGTACAAATCAAAGAAGGTGTTTACAACAGCTGTAGCTTCTTCGAAAGCTAAAAGTGAAGGAAACGGAAAACACAGTAAACACTGTGCCTACTGCAAAATAAACCAACATGGTTTCCGAACTTGCAAAACACTGAAGGACAAACCTCATAATGAAAAAAATGCATTTTTGAGAATCAATGGTTTATGTTTCACGTGGCTAAAACATGGTCATGTGAGGAAAGACTGTAAAGAAGAGGTACAGTGTCAAGAATATTCTCACCTACGTCCTACTTTGTTGCACATTAACTTTGAGGATCAAGAAGAGATAAAGGAAAGTGGTGAACAGCAAACAGTTTCAAGTGATCTTGTCCAAAATGTCAGAAACTGTTGGTCCCATTGGGGCTGGTAAAACAGACTGCGCTCTTTCAATAATTCCAGTACGTGTCTAAGCTCAAAAAGGAACAAGGCTCGTGACTACATTTGTATTTTTGGACCCAGGTAGTACGGCTGCTTTTGTTACTGAGTCACTGACGCATCAGCTGGGCTTGAATGGCACACAACACGAGCATCTTAATACGAACGATGGGAAAGGAATCCGTTGTGGTGGATCATCATGGAAGGATGATCATCACTTCATCCAAATTGTTTCTCACTCTGCCAAGCTTTCATATGGTCATTACAGTGTTTGTTTACCTCTGGAAAACAACTCACTTCATCTGCCAAACAACAGGTAAGTTGGTAAGCAACACGCATTAAATTTGAAGAAAAAATTTACAGGAGATGCTAAGTTTCACACAGAATATGTTGCGTTCATGGACAACATGTTCAATAAAGGCTATGCAGTGAATCTTAACACCAAATCTGAAGTAATAGACCACACCACGGAGTTAGATATCCTGTGAAGCAACCATGGTGGCTGGCTTGTTGGCAGAAATGACATGGTCAGGAACACCATGGAGCACAGATAAGGAAGAGACACAAAGGGAGAAGGAATAGGCTGGCCTCCTTGAGTCAAATGGGCTGTGGTACCGCACGGAGAGGCTGTAATACTTTGGCGTTGAACTCGGGAAACAGGAAGGTTGAAATAGTGGTGGTGATGATGGATGATTGAGAACAGGTGCAGTGAGTCCCTGCTATATTGCAGATTTTTGGGGGGATGCTTTTTATGTGTTTTGACAGTCCAAATTTTGTATTGGGCCCCTTCATTTTTACTACCACGTTGTGACACAAATTAGGCAACACTGAGCACTCAAGGAAGAGATGCAGCATAATCAAGAGCAAGATCTATCAACTGAAGTTTTAACTAGATTGTCACAACTTATGAGGTAGTTAGCTGTGTGGCTTGAGCGACACGGTGACACTGCTACAGAGCATTGGCTTCACAGTTCTGAGAATCTGGGTTCAAATCCCAGTCTCACCTGGGTGGAGTTTGCATGTTCATCCCGTGCCTTCATTGCTTTTCTCCGAGCACTCCGGTTTCCTCCCACAACCCAAAAACATGCATTCATTGGAGACTTTAAATTGCCCATAAGTGTTATTGTGCATGTGACTGTTGTCTGTCTCCATGTGCCATGCGATTGGCTGGAAACCAGTTCAGGGTGCACCCAGCCTCCTGCCTGTTGACAGCTGGGATTGACTCCAGCACTCTCTTGACCCTTGTGGGGATACGAGACTCAGAAAATGGATGGATAGGAGGATGATTGTGAACATTTACATTGTCATGTGTACAAAACAACCTGTATTATGGTCTGGAGGTGACATATTGGAATATATACTGTACTGTAGCTAACTCTGTTTCTTCCTTTGGTAACAATAACATTAATCCTCCAATATTGAGAACCTGTCTCCCTTTTTTAATGCCACACATATGTGAAGCATTTTTTAAGATTATTTTTGCAATGTGATGGTGATATTAAGAAGTGGATTAGGTCACTGAAGAACTAGGTCCCAACTCACAGCCTGCCACTTGCATGTTGTCAAGATAACAACCTTCTCAGATGTTTTCCAAACTTGAATGACTGGTCAGTGTGTATATTGTGATGCTTATCGTCAAATCACCTCTGTGCATGTTCTGTTACTGGATTGAGTTTTTGAACTCTATAAATACTTCAAATGCCAATTATGATGGTAAAAGTAGGTGAGGACTGTTTAAATACAAATCACATATTGCTTTTCCTTTTCTGCCCACTGAATTAAGAAAAGTAGTTTTTCTGCTAATTTTGTAACTCCCCGGTTTGGATTGTCTGAAATACTGTTTTTGAAGGATTAAAGCAGGATGCTAGAACTTTGTGGCACAGATAGATGCTAGTCGATGTCATTTCTTTACATGTTGGCAACACACAACAACAGAAGGAAGAACAACTACACGTCTGGCAATCAAGAAGTCAGCCCATTCTAAAATTGCAGCTCTTGGTCACTTGAGGTCATCTTCTAAGGTGCCAACCCTTCTCAGCTGGGATGCAAGATGTACATTTTACTGGTGAAGTTTACCAAGTTCTTCTGAAATGTGTTGGTTTTCAACTTTCACTTCTGCTATTTTTCCAATGCAAAGAAAATTATAGTCAATATCTGCCTTGCTGTCTTTTGTGAGGGTTCAATCACAGTATTAAAATGTTTCCTTTAAACACTGCACACTTTAAAAATGTCACATGTGAAATTAAATATTCATCTTTTAATGAGGGAATAGTCACACAGTTTGAAAGTTCAAGAAGTGCGTCAGGTGCATCCGCTCTTTTTTGACATCACCCTCTGTTCTTGCTCTTTGTTGTTTTGTTTTGTTTTTTGTATCTTGCATAGTGCACACTATTTTTTCAAACAGCTATACTGTAATGTGTTGTGTTGGACCAGATATAAAGTTGAAAGCAAACACGTTGGTTGTTACATTATCACCTTTACAAAGACATTTGATTCAAGAGATTCCAAGAGTTTGTACCACATTTTCCCCCAAAACCCGACACTCGTCAAAATTTTTCAGTTCAGCGAAACATGTTGTACAAATACTGACAACGAAAGATTTCAAAAGTAATCACATTTATCACTAAATGAGAAGTAGATCATAGGGTTTAAGAAGGCCTCTGTAGAATTTTTCATAGCAATCCAAGTTTGTTTCCCAAGTAAACCTGGAAGAGTTTCAAAATGACATAAGTACAAAAGCAGAATTAACATCGGGGGTGAGGGTTGGGGGGCGGGAATTCTATTAAGTGCAGCACATTTGAAAGTAGTTCTTTTGTCAGTCTATCAATGGGAAAAACTGTTCCAGCTCCACAGATGTTCAAGGGTTAGTTGGTCTTTCTGTGGCTATCAACCTCCTTGATGCTGGCACTTGATTGGTTCTCTGCCACGGACGTCTTCAGGTTGAAGCTGTGCATCTGCTCTTGATGACTGTGGGACAATTGTTGCAGTACAGGGATAAAAATAATTCTGTGTATTGTTAACTTGCACAGCATAGAGTAATTATTGTCAATATTTATTTTAGCACATAAAAAATATGACAAGGTAGATGGTGACGTTGACAGTTTTCATCACCAGAAGGTGACCATACAAATGGTTCTAATGGGAAACGATATGAAATGTTGATTATTGTTGAAGTCAATGACAGTAAAAGTGTTGAGATGATTCCTTGTTAGTTAGTCATCCTCAAGAATGATTTCAAGGGCTTTATCATGCTCAGGAAATAGAGGAACTTTCACAAATTAACACTTCTCATATTATTGTTCAATATAATAATGAATAGATATTAGTTGTAGGTGTAGTGGCACGGTGGCTCAGCAGGTAAAGTGTTGGCCTCAAAGTTCTGAGGTCCGTGGTTCAATCCTGCACCTGACTGTGTGGAGTTTGCGTGTTCTCCCTGTACCTGCGTGGGTTTTCTCCGGGCACTCCGGTTTCCTCCCACATCCCAAAAACATGCAACATTAATTGGGCACTCTAAATTGCCTGTAAGTGTGATTGTTAGTGCTGTTTGTGTCGATGTGGCCTGCGATTGGCTGGCAAACAGTTCAGGGTGTACCCTGCCTCCTGCCCAATGACAGCTGGGATAGGCTGCAGTACTCCCCGCGACCCTTGTGAGGATAAGCGTCAAAGAAAATGGATGAATGGATGGAGAGTTGGTGCCCAGTGACCCAACTGAGCAGTTTTCACACTTTGGCCTTGTCACTTGGGCCACTTCTTGCTTTGTGTTGCCAGCATTTTGGTTTTGGAGTGTTATGAATAGATTAAAAGACATTTCGATTCTTTTCAATGAGGAAAATTAATTTCATGTAAATGCAAATGGAGTCAGTCTCACTGTTTGAAGTATATTTTTTATTAACAAATACATACACACTTTAATAAAAGTCAGTTTCTTTCCAGTATTTCAATCAATTATTCACCGATTTGATATTGACAAATAAAACATTGGACAAAATACATGCATGCTCAAGAAAATTATTTCATTTTGGAGCAATTGGTGAATAACTAATTCCCTTTTGAACAATTATGTCATGCTCCTGGCTTCTTGCCCAGGCTGGGCAGGGCCAGCCAATTAGCCAGAGCGCACCTGCACCTTGTTACAGCTGATGACGCCCGGTATATATAGGACTTGGGGGTCGACTTGTCCTCTGCTAGATCGTTGTCCTTGATGCCTCGTTCCCGTGACGCACTGTGACTGCTTTCATAGATTCTGGGTCGGACGCAAACCTGATAAATCCCCGCGTGGTCGAGGAGCTGGGGGCAGCAACTTTCCCCACATAACGGCTTCGTAACGCCTATGCCGCCAACGGCAAGTTCCTTTGTCGGGTTACACATCGCACTCAGACACTACGTATGAGCTTTCCGGACGCTCACTCGGAGCGTATTAGCTTTCATGTCTTCAACGCACGTAGTAGCGACATCATCCTGGGCAGCCCGTGGCTCAAAGAACATAACCCGCACATAGATTGGTCAGATCAAGACTGGGGAGAGGACTGTCGCAGTTGCTGTTTCGCTGTCCAGGAAAACAAGGATATTCAAGTCGCGTCGGTTTGGCTAACAGAACCTAGTACCGCCCCGGAGCTGACCGCGGTGCCCTCCTGGTACCATGATCTCCGGGAGGTCTTCTCTGAATCTAAGGCAAAGTCTCTGCCGCCACATCGGTCATACGACTGCACGATTGAACTCCTGCCAGGCACCTCTCCTCCCAGAGGGAAACTGTTCTCGTTAACAGGACCAGAGCATCAAGCCATAAGGGACTACATCGAGGACTCGCTGGCAGCTGCACTCATTCGCCCCTCATCCTCACCAGCCGGTGCGGGGTTTTTTTTTTGTCAAGAAGAAGGACTCCACGCTGCGACCCTGCGTCGACTACCGAGGACTGAACGACATCACAGTCAAGAACAGGTACCCTTTGCCGCTGATCGCTACAGCATTCGAACTCCTTCAGGGAGCCCGGATCTTCACCAAGCTCGACTTGCGCAGCGCTTACCATCTGGTGCGGATTTGGGAAGGAGATGAGTGGAAGACGGCGTTCAACACCCCCACAGGGCACTATGAGTATCTTGTGATGCCTTTTGGACTGACAAACGCCCCGGCCGTCTTTCAAAACTTCATTAATGACACTCTTAGGGAATTTTTGAACAAGAACGTATTCGTGTATCTTGACGATATTCTAATCTTTTCATGAGATCTGAACTCTCACATCCAACAGGTCAGGGAGGTGCTCCGGCGTCTGTTGCAGCACCAGCTGTTCATAAATCTGGACAAGTGTGAGTTCAACCGAGCGTCCGTGTCCTTCCTGGGTTTCGTCCTGGCAGAGGGGGAGATGCGTATGGATCCTGGGAAGGTCGACGCGGTGCTGCGTTGGCCTACCCCCGCCAGCAGGAAGGACGTAGAGAGGTTCTTAGGATTTGCGAATTTCTACAGGAGGTTCATAAGGAACTTCAGCTCCGTGGCCGCTCCTCTGCGCGTGCTCACCTCGCCACGCAACGTCTTAGTGTGGTCCAGGACCTGCCAGGTGGCCTTTAACAGGCTTAAGGCAAGTTTCACCGCGCGCCTGTCCTCATTGTTCCAGAACCAGATCGCCAGTTTATGGTGGATGTTGACTCATCTAATTCAGGAATCGGAGCCATCTTGTCTCAGAGGAGTCCCAAGGACGGAAGGATCCACCCGTGCGCGTTCCTGTCTAGGAAGCTGACCCTGGCAGAGAGGAACTATGACGTAGGAGATCGAGAACTGCTGGCGGTCAAGAAAGCATTGGAGGAGTGGCGGCACTGGCTAGAGGGCTCGCAAGTTCCGTTCGTCGTCTTCACTGACCACAAGAACCCAGAGTACCTGAAGACCGCAGCGGCTGAACGCCCGCTAGGCCAGGTGGGCCCTGTTCTTCACCCGCTTCCACTTTACTCTGTCCTTCCGCCCAGGCTCCAAGAACGGCAAGCCGGATGCACTCTCGCGGAACCACAAGGGGGAGCGCACGGAATCAGAGGCCGCTCCTATCCTGCCAGAGGCATGCTTCGTGTCCGGCTTCACCTGGGCGGTAGAGTCGCGGGTGAAGGAGGCCCTGGGAGAGACATCGCCGCCCGTGGATTGTCCGTCGGGCCACCTGTTCATCATTCCATCTCTGCAGGGAGACGTCAACTGGGCCCATACCAACAAGACGGTCTGCCACCCGGGTATGGCAAAAACGCGTTCAGTGGTCGAACAAAGGTTCTGGTGGCCCAACCTCAGCAAGGACGTAAGGGAGTTCGTCAACGCCTGCCCGGTGTGTGCGGCCAATAAGACTTCCCGCCTACGGCCTGTTGGTGAGTTGCGACCCCTGTCCAACCCCTTTCGTCCGTGGTCACATATCGTGCTGGACTTCGTCACCGGCCTGCTGCCCTCCCAAGGGAACACAGTGGTGCTGTCTGTAGTGGACAGTTTCTCCAAGATGGTCCACTTCGTGCCGCTTCCAAAGATCCCGTCGGCCAAGCAGACAGCCCAGCTGGTGTTAGACGAGGTCATCCGTTACCACGGGCTACCCCAGGACATTGTTTCGGACAGGGGTCCGCAATTCACCGCCCACTTCTGGAAGGAGTTCTGCAACCTCATCGGTGCTTCAGCTAGTCTGACATTGGGTCATCACCCGGAGTCTAATGGCCAGACTGAGAGGATAAATCAGGAGTTCGAGACCGGTCTTCGATGTCTGGCATCCAGGGACCAGAGCACGTGGAGCCAGCACATCTAGTGGGTGGAGTATGCACACAATTCTCTACCCTCCGCCTCAACAGGTATGGCGCCACTCCATTCGTGCATGGCTATCCTCCGTCCCTGTTTCCTCCGCGGTCCCGTCGGCCCTGGCCATGGTGCGACGCTGCAAACTGACCTGGGAAGCAGCTCGGAGGACACTGCTGCGCATGAGCAGCGCCTACAAGTCCGCAGCGGACCGCAAGAGAAGGGCCGCACCAGAGCTCAGAGTGGGACAGCGAGTGTGGCCCTCCACCAAAGATCTCCCGCTGCGGACGGAATCCTGCAAACTTGCTCCCGGGATGGATGGTGTTTTGGTCCACTAAAGTTGTGGTCAGGGGCGTCCCGCGTCGAGGATTCGGTCCAAATTCAGGAAGATTTACGAAAGCCGAACGAGTCTCCTACCCCATGGCGAGAAGGAAAAAGAAAAATAATCCCTTGCGCCACAAATATTTAGGGTAACAGATCACTGCTGCTGCCCTTTAAAAATAAAAGCTTATCTTTTGACTCCAGAGGGAGTTGCAGTAAGAGAATCCCACACAGGAAGTCAATCCACAGCGTTGTCAAATTTGAACAACACTTGACCAAACAGGTTTAAAGGGCGGTGGTTTGAATTAACAACGTATCGTGTACATAATGTCTCTCTCGTTTTATGTTGTTTTGAGAAGACTTATCGAAAAAATACAAATTTTCAGGGGCGCCGTCATTTTGTTGAGTCACATGACCGACGTGCGCGGATGTGTCGTACCAAGGAAATCCTCACCGGTTTGTAGCGTCTTCCTGTGCGTTACCACCACGATCGGACACGGTAAAAATAATGAAATGTTCGGTGGCATGTTCTGCCCAGTAAGAACAGGAAACGTTTAAGGACACAGTGGTTAGCGAAGTGTGGTCCCCCTGAGCCGTACAACAAACAGGCCAGGGTAGGCTGTGAACATTTTGTTCACCCGAACGATTATTCTGAGAGTATGGTTCAGTACATCGGTTTTTTTTTTTTGTTTTTTTTTGAAGGAACCTATGCAGCTCGAAACAAGAGAAAGGTAAGTGATCCTAAGCTCTAGCCTTTATAGTTACTGTCTTATCGGGGAGCATTTGGCATTCCAGCCCCTGGCCTAGCCAACAAATCCATTTATTTGCATTCAGTTGTGTAGAATTTTGGGCCAAAAGTTGAGCAGGCATGCTGCCGGTTAACATGTCCTGTGTGACCCCTGGCCTTAGGCATAGCTCATCATTTCTTGATAAACTTTTTTTCTTTCACTTGTAACTGCTTCCAGATGATGTTTGCCCACAGTCAAAAGATATATTGCTAGTAATTGCGATTGAACCTGACAGACATTATACTTTTTGTCGAAATATTAATTCTCTCTCCATTTTTCAGCTTATTGAGGAATAGCTTTCCCCTGTGATCCCTGTTGTGGGTGTTCATGAAATGTCATCTGATCCCGAACAAGCAACTGCTAGTTGTACAGAAGATGTTGGCCTACATGAAACAGACAACCCTTCCATTATTGAGGATGAAGCTAGGCTTGGTCAATCTTCGAGTGCCATGTTCCCTCTGGAGTTTCACTGTAAATCCTGCAGCCGTGCTATTACTGTCAAAGATATGTAACTGGTGCAAAGCTATAAAAATCAACTTTTTGGTGTGACTGTATGTATACATGTACTGTATATACTTAATACTCTTATTGTTCTACTGTACCCCATTCAAGAAAGATGACAATCACATGTATGAATTTCTTATTTGAGACGTAAAACAAGATGAAATATGAACTGAATGCTCACAATGTTGTTTTGTGAATACAAATAAATCTGAAGTCCTGCAGAATCAATCCAAATAATTCCACTGATTCCCAATTGATAATCATTAGCTGTGCATTATTTTAATTAAATATTTGCCTCCGGGAATACACAGATATAATTTATTTCCATCTACTTTATTTCAGATGCAGCCAAGATATGGACCTAATAATTGAGGCAGTTCCCAAGAATCACACATCTTTCAATAAACTTAAGGACATCACAGATCCTGTGCCACCTGCAAGGGCATCCTCAAAGACAGATGCAGTTCAAGATGTAAGTTTTTTTTTTTTGTGAAAGCATTTGCTTTGAACATGCATTTATTGGCTTTTAATGGAAAAGACCAATAGTATGATTTTTCTGGTGAATACTAAATTGTGTCCATTCAAGAAAAAGAATGGGCTTGAAAATAGAAATGTACATACTAGTTGCATGTTTACATTGTCATGACTCTTCTCAGTTAGTGGTTGAGCTCAATCCAAAATAATTTTTGGTGGTGTGCAGTCATGTGAGGGTAATGTTGAAACAAAGGAAAAGTGGGAATCCATCTTGTGCCACGCTGCTGATGTTCATGCATGGAATGACAAAAAGTTATTCCATGCATGTGAACATGCAGTAATTGATGAAAACGACTGCAACAAGCAATGACTCATTGTAGGTTCAACTGCACATGATTGCCTCACCCGGATTGTCAAAGACAAAACAATCCAGGCTGATTTAAAATACTGTGCCCTGTATTTCCACACTGGGGAGGATCACTGTATATAATGGTTTTAGCTCTCAAAATTATATTTTAGTTTTTCAAACGACCGTGTTTCATGATGTGGAGGCATAAAAGTTTTTTTATCTGAAATGGGATAGCTCTAAGTATACAACTGAAATTTGCATGGTTCAACATGTCACACACAAATAATTTACTCAATACTGAAATTTGTTATGCCTTCACCATCATCATGGCAACACTCCTGACTTCCACCATCCCAAAGATCACTTGATTATTGTTGGGATTTATCACCTAACTTGCTGGAATAATTGCACAAATAATGGACAAGAAGTCGTCTTTCTTCTGATCAGAGGACGTGGGAGACCGGCCAGTTACAGTCTCCAAACACACTCTGAACCAGCCTCTCACTTACTCTTATTAGAAAACACACAAGGTCAAAAGGAGGGTTGAGTAGATGAAATGAACAAAGACACATTTTTTGATGATGATTTGGCACATTCTTCGGTTATGATGGAGTTGTCCTTGGCCACTTCTAGTAAGATACTGTTGCATCTCTGTGTAAGGAGCTCGTCCTGTGAATAAGACTCTTTGAAGCAAGGATGATACAGACATACTAAATGTACCTACAATAATTAAAATAGACACGTAGTTGGGTTCTGTTAGATTTGTTGTGAATATATTTATTATGTGAGTATTTTTTTAATATGCCAGTGCTGTGAAAAATTGTCTTCACGAAATGTACGTTTTTTTTCCATTTCTGCATTTGATGATTTTTTTTTCTTTCTTTCCCTTACAGAATGACCAGGCCCAAAATGGTTGACACCTGCCCCATTTGCAGCAGAACATTGAGGACAATGTCAAAGCACGTATGCTCTTTCCACAGTGAGTCAACCACAAGGGAGAGGCCAATTTTAAATAATTTGGCCCAAGGCCAGATTAGGTTGGCAGGTGGACGATGTCCCATGGAGGATTGTCTGAAAAAGTTCATGGACATCCTTCGCCACTTTGTGATGTCAGTCCCGAGGCTGTCTGGCTTAATAGCCAAATTGAAAAGAATAACGGCCATCAGGCAGCTGGCGCGCCTTCGGGCATCAGATCCGGACCCGCCCTTGAAAACAAATCTGGACCTGGAGGAAGAAGAAGAGCAGGTTGACATCCACATCGGCGGGTGCTTCGATTGTGCTCGATATAAAAAAAAAAAATAATATTCGGTTTAACTGGAAGAGCGCGGAGCGTAGGGAAGTGATGATAACCGAGCTGAAGGAGGAGCTGCTGGCTGCCCGCAGGTCTTTCCAAAGTGGCTCCGTTGGCGTGACCAGATCTGGCTGGGTCTCCGCGCTGCGCCCATACTGACTCGAACAATCGCCGGCCTGTCTTTGTAAAGGAACAAGGACGTGGAAATGGAGGAGGACGACCTTGAATACGCGCATCCTTTGGTGGGCCAGCACTAGCGAGATGCAGGCCTCCCTGGGGAGGAAATGCCGCAGGCGCACAGCCCTGAGCTGCAATGCCAGGAGGCGGACACCCCTGGTGGAAGAAGGGCTGGAGGCGTGTTGCCATGCGATCTCTCACGTCACTGCACTGTTCTGTGTAAATATTGTGTGTTTCAATAAAGTTTTTCTTCCTTACGGTTCCACGGTAACTGAAGTGAGCAGCGTGTTTCTTCCTCTGTTGAAAAGCTAAAATAATGAAAGTTATTCCACGCGAGATGGCTGCGCCAACAGGTTATGGGCCCAGGTGAGATGTCGTAACCGGTTGCAGAGAGTGCGCTTTGACGGAGACGAGCGAAACTACGAGCTGTGGGAGACAAAGCTGTTAGCTCACATGCGGCTACTGGAGCTAAAAGAAACTATTCTCAGAGAACCCGCCGCGGGCAACGTGGAGGCAGACTCCTCCGAAGAACGGAGAGGCGTATTGCGAAATGATTCAATTTTTGGATGATAAAAGTGTATCCCTTATTATGAGAGAGGCAGCTGATGACAGGAGAAAAGTCCTCAAGATATTAAGATATATTATGCCGGTAAGGGAAAGCCCCGTATTATAAGCCTGTACACTGAGTTAACGTCCATGCAGAAAGCTACAAGTGAGAGTGTCACAGTGTATTATTCGGGCTGAGATGGCAATAACAGCACTAAGAAATGCTAACGAAACACTCAATGATGGACTCTTAATTGCCATGGTGTTGAAAGGACTACCTGAGGCTTATAACCCATTTTTCATCCATGTCACTCAAGGAGATGATAATTTAAGTTTTGCCAACTTCAAGACAAAAATAAGTTTTGAAGACAGAAAAGTTTAGCACTGGAAAACCAGGAATAGGGAGCCAGATGCACGCGCAAAATCAGCACTTGAATGCTGATTTAGCTGGCCCTGTTGACCCAGTTGCTAAAGATGGATTCAGATACAAGCTAGCATGTACTGCCGACTGTTCAAGTACTATATTTGTGTAGTTCCTGAAAGCTAAAGGCGGCGAAGATTTTTCGCTGATTTGCTCCTTATGGAAGTGTGAAGTGTCTTAGAATTGACAACTGCACAAAATTCACAGGAAGATAATTCCAAACTTTGCTTAACAAAAACAGCATAAGACATGAGTCCTCCGGACCATATTCGCCTCATCAAAATGGCACGGCGGAGAGAAATTGGCGAAGCTTTTTTGACATGGCAGGGTGCATGCTCATAGAAAACAACCTACCAAAAGACTTGTGAACATACGCTGTATTGACTGCTGCAGTAATACACAACAGGTGTTTCCATGAGAGGATAAAACAAACCCCTTTCTTTATGTTAACGCGAGATGCTGGTTCTCTACTTGTCCTTGTATTTTTTGCATTACATTCCAGAAGTCAGGTGATAAACCTGACAAAGATTTAAGTAAATACATGTACTGCTGTAATCTTAGTCTCAAATATGTAAAGTAAAAATACTGTTTACATATTTCAATCATTCTGGTACTCAGATACACATAGATGAGAGTTCCTCGTGTGTGGGTGGGGAGCGGTAGTGTGTGTGTTATGGGGGTGGGTTATTACTTCTTGCTTTTTCACATTCACGGGGGGTTCTGGTCCCCACTAACTATGAAAAACGAGGGATTACTGAATTTAGACGAGAGTGTTTGACCAAAGTGAGCAGGCAAAAGTTTCTTACTAGTGTGTGTTCTTCTGTGTATTTTTAATTTTCACTCTGAATAAATCTTTGACCGCAATGTGAGCAGGAAAAAGATTTCTCACCAGTGTGTTCTTGTGTGTCTTTTCAAATTTCCCTTCTAAGTGAATCTTTTATCGCAAACCGAGTATGCAAAAGGCTTCTCACCTGTGTGTATTTTCACATGTTGTTTGAAATTCTTCATAGAAGGAAAAGTTTTTCTACACCGAGAACATTTCCAGCACTTGTTTGCAGCGTGACATGTCATATCACCTTCCGAAAGTTCATCATCATCGTCTGTTTGTGATCCTACACAGTGGTCTCCGTCACTTGAGCTGTTCCAGGTTGTCCTGAATATCGCAACAGGGTAGCACTGACTTCTGGAGAAAAATTCCTCGTGTGTTTTTCCACACTCGGCCAATAAAGCTGATTCTGGAGGCTGCGCCACTCGTCTCTCCTCACTTTGAACATCTTCACTCTTCAAATGGACACCAGTGGCTGGAACCTGGATGCTTCCCTCCTGCTCTTCCTCTTTCCTGTGAAGGACCTCTTCCTCCTCCTCTTTGGTATGCTGAACCTCTTCACCTTCTTCTTCCTCTTTGATGTGACTGGACACTGACTGCTGCCGGCCCGGATGAAGATATTCACTGACATCTGCGAGACAAAAGACAAACACAAAGTGGTTAAATGTAATTTCTTCGGAATATTTAACGGCAACTGCACAATGTAGTAGAAGAAATTGGGTCTTATTACTCAGTAACTCACAATTGCGGCAGATCACCACTGAATGAATGACTTTTGTTGTGACGGAGGACAAACATTTAGTATGGAACACAGTCCAAGTTGAGTTGGTTTTAGCCATGAGTAAAAAATCCATAACTGAAATGGGGAAATAATTTACATGGTCCATAATCCCCCAACAAATTATCTTGTATATGTATTTTTAGCCCAATACAATGAAATTGTCATTTAGAACAACTTCTTCTTTTCCTTTTTGCTTGTCCCAGTAGGGGAAGCCACAGCGTGTCATTGTCAGATGAACACATATTTGTTTGTGGCACAGTTTTACACTGGATGCCCATCCTAATGCAACCCTTCTGCATTTAGCCGGGGAGAAAAGCTCACAGCACTTGGTATTCCCAGGCGGTCTCCTATCCAATTACTAGCCTACTTAGCTTCAGAGATCTGACAAGATCGGGCGTTCTCAGGGTAGCATGGCTGTAAGCAGTCATTCACAACAATTAGTTTTAATTGTACTTGAAACGCTCCCTTTTCGATCATAAAATTTGAGCTGTCTTGATGTAACATCAATGGAAGAAGAGGAGACCAAATTCACTGCAAAGCTGGTGTGGAAAAAATTTAAGTCATTTTATATAAAGTCGCTCTCGGGCGGAATTTCACCACCTCCAATTTGACCAGTTTTCAGGGAAATAAAAAAAATCTTGAGTTTCTAAAAATCGCTTTGTTTAAGTTGGTATGATACTCCATATGACTATGATATACCCGTTGCACACGCACATGAACACAGCAGTACCCCTAAATTATGTTCCATTTGAAAAGCTGAAAAATATAAAAACAAGGGTGTTGTAGCAGCCTGGTTTGATTCAAGGTCCAGAATACTGATTGTCAAATCGCCTTGAATATCTCTCATTCCTATGACCACTGTAAGAACCTGTCTTCGTTCTCAACAGCAGTCAATGTGATTTGATGAGAGTGATCGAGCTCGCAAATCTGCACAGTTGAGCACGAAAAATTACGCACGTAAGATTTGTTCTTCTTCTTTCTTCTTTTCCTTTCGGATTGTCCCGATTACGAGTAGAAAAAATGGATATTGAAAAACGTCGACAATGTATAGCTAGCTTGTTGCCACAAAGGCCGATTATGTTGAACTAAACTTTCAGCATTTTCAAAACATTGTGGTTTGGTAAAGACTGTTTGTGTTCATTCCATGACAGGCCAGTGCATTTAACTTTTCTTCAGATAAAGTTTGCCAGATCAAGAATTTTTATTGTCATTTGGAACCCTCAATGTTCTTGTTCTTTGCACCTGTGCAATCCATTTTTCACAACTAATCTGGTCTTTTGGAAACGTATGAAGAGTTAATCCATCCTCCCGAGTATTCGGGAAAAATCCAGCAACACAATGAGCCGGCATTTTGGCTAACACGCAGAAAAAACATCTAATTTCTCGCCTCTAAAAGAGGTAAGGACACTCGACTCTGCTGCTGTAGGTGTCTGCAAAATACATCACTTCCGGCTTCTTCTTCAGCCCAAAACAGTCGACAGATTTTTCATGGCAGGAGATGAAAAAATGTCTATATACAGCAACATTCTGATGTGCTGTGAACAAACGGATGATTCCATTCCGGCTGATTTGTTTGGGTTATCAACTTACTAAATTTCATGTTTTGGTGTCAGTGGCACTTTAAATCGACTAATTGTGATCAGAACAGTTTTCAGTTTTTTTTTTTTTGTTTGTTTTTTAACTCACTGCTCAGCCCCCAAAATTTCCAATCGTGCAAAGCCTATCTTACATACAGTAAGTGACACAATATTCTCAGTAATGAAGTTCAATAAATCCAAACACAGATCCTTAATCATTGATGACCACCTCTGAGCTGTCCTTCACAAAACTACCTCAGACATTCAGCCAGATGTCAATGCCTTTGTTCAAGACCAAGACAGACTGGATTATTCTTATTAAAGAGATAAAATGTAGTGAAATCAAGTCACAAGTTTCAATGTTTATGGAGATAGAACAAATTCAAAATAAATTGCATGATGTGAGGATTGATTTTGTGTATTACTTCTACGGAGGTATTTTCTAATTTGACATTATTTTACATATGACTTATTTGGCTTATTTCTATGAATATTGACGTAAAATACATCATCAAATCAGGCTCATAACTAAGAATATCATTCAAATTAGAATGCATGCAACAAGAGAACCAACCTGCTCTGCATAGGACAATTCGAGGCTGCAGATTGAACACAGCTTCCAGTAGTTGGCGTTGTGGCACCGCCTCTTTTTTTGGCCCACAAACTTTTTCCCTGTACTCTCCTGATGTTTTTGCACACATTTTCACATGATCACCACCCTTTCCGTGCTGCATAAGAGGGATGAGAAAATCAAGTGAAAATCGGACATCTTAATTATATCAAGATTCAGATTAGGACATTGTGCGTTAAATAACACATGTGGCCCCGCAAAATGCTGAGGTCTCGATTACCGACATTTCAGAACTATGAACATTGACTTAGAGGCATTTATCCAATCTCAGTTTTGCCCTCTTGCTCAATACAGTAAACCCTCTCTACTTCGCGGATCACCTATCGTGGATTCAGTGCATAACGGATTTCTGAGAACCCCTCCCCCCCCCCCCCAAAAAAAAAGAAAGAGAAAAAAAAAAGCCGGATCACAATATATGAATGTGCCATCCCCAGAACGATGGCATGACCAATTAAGCAAAGTAAATAAAAAGGTGAAAAAAGCGCGAGCATACATTAGTACAGTACTGTAGTGGGAAGCCACATTAATAGGGTATAATGCAGCAACATCCCCAGCAAGACGACAAGGACCTATGAAGCACAAAAAATAAAAATCACAAAATATATATATTTACCCCTACATCGCGGTTTTTCTCTTTGTGAGTGGGTCTGGTACCAATTAACCGTGAAAAACGAGGGACTATTGTAAATCTGATTCTGAAATTATTTTTAAAACTTTTTAAAGTGTTTAAGATTTTTAAACACCATGGTGACCTCAACCCCAGAGAAAGATGAACCTGCCTCAGAGAACCTAGACTCTGCTTCCTCATGGGAAGATGTGTTGGTGGAACTGAGGAGGTCTTCAAAGTATTCTCCCCATCGACTCACAACATCCCAAGTTGAGGTCAGCAGTGTCCCATCTCCACTATACACAGTGTTGACAGTACCCCCTCCTGAGATGCCAGACGGTGGACCAGAATTTCCCTAAAGTCGTCTTGAAGTCGTTCTTCATGACCTCACCAATCTCTTCCCACGCCCGGGTTTTTGTCTCAGCAACCAGCGAAGCTGCATTCCACTTGGCCAGCCAGTACCTAACAGCTGCCTCGGGAATCCCACGGCGTCCCTCACTGTTGGTGTCCACACGGCGTCCCTCACTGTTGGTGTCCACCACGACAGGCACCTACCACCTTACGGCCACAGCTCCGATCGGCCGCCTCAGCAATGGAGGCGCGGAACATCGTCCACTCGGATTCAATGTCCCCTGCCTACCCCGGAGCATGAGCAGAGTTCTTTTGTAAGGGGGAGTTAAAATTCCTTCTGATAGGGAAATCTGCAAGCCATTCCTAGCAGACCCTCACAATAAACTCGGGCCTGCCACGATGGACCGGCATCTTCCCCCATCGTCGGAGCCAACTCACCACCAGGTGGTGAGCAGTTGATAGCTCCAACCTTCTCTTCACCCAAGTGTCCAAGACATGTGGTTGCAAGTCCGATGACATGACCACAAAATCGATCATCGAACTGCACTGTAAGGTGTCCTGTTGCCAAGACCACATGTGGACACCCATATGCTTGAACATGGTTTTTGTTATGGACAATCTGTGATGAGCACAGAGGTCGAAACACAGAACATCATTCGCATTCTGATAGGGGGGGCTGTTCTTCCCAAAACGCACTCCCAGGTCTCACTGCCATTGCCCACGTGGGGATTGAAGTCCCCCAACAGAATGATAGAGTCCCCAGAAGAAGTGCTCTTCAGTATTCTTTGAAAAGATTCCAAAAAGGGTAGGTACTCTGAACTGCTGTATGGTGTTTAGGCACAAACAACAGTCCGGACCCGTCCCCCTACCCGAAAAAGGAGGGAGGCTCTCATCCACCGGGGTAAATCCAAACACACAGGCCCCAAGCCAGGGGGCGATAAGTATACTCCAGTCATTCACATTTGATGAGCGCGACTGCGCCCCATCGCTCAAGCACGAAAAATTACACGCGTAAAATTTGTTACGAGTGGTGTTTCAGAAGAATTTAAGGTGGAAGTGGGACTGCATCAGGGATCCTCGCTGAGACCTTTCCTGATTGCGGTAGGAATGAATAGGCTGACAGATCAGGTTAGACTGGAATACCCTTGGACTATGATGTTCGCACATGATATTGTGATCTGCAGTGAAAGCAGAGAGCAGGCGGAGGAACAGTTAGAAAGATTGAGGCACGCACTGGAAAGGAGAGGAATAAAGATTAGCCGAAGTAAAAATGAATATATGTGCATGAATGTGAGGGGCGGAGGTGGAGGAGTGAACCTCCAGGGAGAAGAGATAGCGAGGGTGGATGACTTCAAATACTTGGGGTCAACAATACAGAGCAATGGAGAGTGTGGTAAAGAAGTGAAGAAACGGGTCCAAGCAGGTTGGAACAGCTGGCGGAAGGTGTCTGGTTTGTTATGTGACAGAAGAGTCTCCGCTAGGATGAAGGGCAAAGTTAATAAAACAGTGGTGAGGCCGGCCATGATGTACGGATTAGAGACAGTGGCACTAAAGAAACAACAAGAAGCAGAACTGGAGGTAGCAGAAATGAAGATGTTGAGGTTCTCGCTCGGAGTGACCAGGTTGGATAGGATTAGAAATGAGCTCATTAGAGGGACAGCCAAAGCTGGATGTTTTGGAGACAAGATTCGAGAGAGCAGACTTCGATGGTTTGGACATGTTCAGAGGCGAGAGAGTGAGTATATTGGTAGAAGCATGCTGAGGATGGAGCTGCCAGGCAAAAGAGCAAGAGGAAGACCAAAGAGAAGATTTATGGATATGGCGAGGGAAGACATGAGGGCAGTTGGGGTTAGAGAGGAAGATTCAGGAGAGATAGGCTTAGATGTAAAAAGATGGCGACCCCTAACGGGACAAGCTAAAAGCAAAAGAAGAAGAAGAAATAGCTAGACATTCTCAGTGCACATGAAAACCAATCCAGCGTAGTGAACCACAGCCTGAGTCTTTTTTAACATGGAAGCACACGATCTCCTGCTGTTTATCTGACTCCACCCCCCTTCAGCTCTTAAAGGGGCTTATGTTTACTCTCGATAATAATGGCAAAAGTAAAAAAAGAAATGCTGTTGCTTTCAAATGCCATGAGTGTCGGAGTAAGTGAATATAAAAAAAAGTGGTGAAACTGGACGAGATGTTCTCTTTTTTGAGTAAAAACGGTCTGCTCTGAAGCCAAAGTAGAAACTACAGGATGAGATGGTTTCAAATGTTAAAATCCCACATTGGTACAGCCTGATCGAGGATGAAAGCACAGACAATACAATGCACAAAAAGCTAATTCTGTATTTTAAATATAGGAGGCAACATAACATGAACCTTAAAACTGTTTGGGAGCATCATTTAGCTTTCAACGTGCATTGCTAAAGATATTCCGCAAGCAATAATTCAGTTTTACACCAAGAAAAACAGACGAGGATTCATTGTGGGTTAAAAATAAATAAATGAAACAAAGCTGCAAGTGATTTTTCGAATTTATAGTTCATAGTCAGCTTGGTTTAGTTATAGTCACTCACATTTGACGATTGCGCTTCCGCGCCTTCGCGCTCGCAAATCTGCACATTGAGCACGTAAAATCATGTGTAAAATTTGTTACGAGTAGATAAAAATAGATACTGAAAGACGTCGCTTATTTTGTGTAGTCTTGACATTAATTTATGTGTTTATTTCAGAAAAGTTGTTAACTAAACAAGCCTGCTCCGAAACAATACATTTTCACCCAGAAACAGGAAATGCAACTTAACCGTATTGAGCATGTCTGGAAGTGATGCCACAAGTGCTTGTTCTGAGCTGCTTCACGTACTGCGAGCACATTTTCGTTGAAAGTCCACAAGATAATGAGCCATATCAAAGGAAATTCAGTTACACTGGGGGTGCTCAATCCCCTGATCGCGATGCGGTTTTGGTTGATCGTGTGACGGCGTGCCCCCCGCCCCCAAAAAAGACGTTTGACTATCAGCCACCTCGTTGCTTGATTCAGGTGTGGCCAATACATTGAGCGGACCCACATAAAAGCACGTTCTAGCAAGCCGGCCTCCTATTTACGGCAGTCCGGCGTAGCACATGTGTTCTCCCACCCCCCAGACACCCGCCCGCCCCGCTAACTATAATACGTATGAGATTGTGATTTACTTTGACTTGATCTAAGTTCTAATGGTAACATTCTCCATGGTACGCGTTATCTTGAAGTTGAAAACATTTCCCCTTTACATGCTTTAGGAAGATATAGATCATCCACTGCTAGATTTAATTAATGGGTTGACAATGTTAATAGCGCCTTAAATTATGCTAGATTATAACAATACATCACGATTGCCGACAGGAATGTTTGTTACAATGTATCGCTACCTTGTTCCCACTAACGCCGATTATGTTTAAGTAAACTTTCAGCATTTTCAAAACATTGCAGTTTGTGTTTATTCGTTGACAGGCCAGTGCATTTAAGTTTTCTTCAGATAAAGTTTGAGACAAAAAAAAATTTAAATACCTTTTATACCATGTTCTACTAATATCAGTTGAAACTGGAAATTAATATTGAGTTTTAAATTTTTGTTTTCTATTTTAGTTATGCATTTGTTTACTTTATTTTTTAATTTATATATATCATGTGTTCAACAGAGCGGCAGTATGTTTACAAAAAATCATGTGCGCTAGCATTAGTTTGCTTGGCTACGTAATCTTTTAATGACTTGCTAGCTGCATCGCATTACAAGTACACAACCATACTTCAAGCAAACCTTACAAGAAAGTCTTTCCTGTCCTGAGCACCGGTGTCCACCAACACATTTTTTCCCCCATTTTCTTCTAATAATACAATCGCCACAGTAACAAGTGTATCAACTCGCATTTCAGCTGACCAGATGAAAACCCACTGATCGTAAAAAAAAAAAAAAAAAGGCTGCCGATGTATCAGAATACAAGATTTTTATGCCATAATCTGACATAGTGCAATCGTGAAAGATCAAACTTGTCTTGTATTCTGATCTGCGCATTATGTGGCGTTTCTTAGCAGTTTCGTCGCTCCCTTTGTGCAGATGTTTTTTTTTAACTTTATTGGCCGTCAGATATTTACAGTAGTGCTAAATACTACCTTATAAGAATAAACGTGCTTTTCGATTGAGACATACTGTGAACGATGGCGGCACGGGGTAAATGTCTTTCTTGGAGCCGATCAATGATGTCATTGATTGGATCTGTGAAATCTGACGTAACCAATCAAATCAATGTAAAGTGTCATATTTATATAGTTTGTTCGTGTCTATTGACTTTGTACTACAGCCAATAATGTTTAAAAAAAAAAAAAAAACTACGACATAGAAGAGACGAGGTGGCTGACAGATGACATATTGTGCAGATCAGACAAGACAAATTTGCTCTTTCGCAACTGCACTGTGAGACTACTCCAATAAATTCTTACATTCCAATACCACCATATAGCGTTTTTTTCCCCAAATTTGGCATTATCTTGTCAACTCAAATGAGATTGGTTACCTTGGAAATGACAACACGAGTGGATCGCTCTGACTGGATTCTAAGAACAAAATGAGAGTAAAAATCACGTTTGTTGTCATCGGTGCTGAGGACAGGGAAGGACAATGGTGTAAGTCTTGCTTAAACCACGACTTTGTTGAAGAAAAATGGGCATGAAGCACACATTAAAAGTTGGTTGATGAGGGATCAGTGTTACCTTTAATGCGTAAATTATCCACAAATTTCCCATCGAAACATCTGTAAATTGTCAACTATTTTTGAAAATGCTGCACAATTCTTCTCTCGATCGGAGATTCAGATTATCCCGGCTGCAAAACAGATAGTCAATCAGCTTTACCCACGTCACCACTGCTTCCTGTTCTGACCCCCCCCCCATTGCCCATGGATATGTTTCACCAACCAAAGAACGTCCACTATCTGGCATTTTGTGGCCGTTTTTTGTGAAAAATAATTACAAACAGATCAAACAAAACAACAAACAATATAATGTACAATGTTAAAGCCTATGCGTTTGAGGCAAAATACACAGAGGCGGAACTTGACGTGTTGGAGGGGGGGCATGACGCTGATGAAGGAGCACAACAATCACACAGTGAAGAAAATGAGTATTTGAACAACCTGCTATATTGAAAGTTCTCCTGCTTAGAAATCAGGGAGGGGTCTGAAATTTTCATCGTAGGTGCATGTCCACTGTAAGAGAGAATCTAAAAAGGAGAAATCCAGAAATCACAATGTATGATTTTTTTAACGATTTATTTGTGTGATACAGGTGCAAATAAATATTTTAACACACTCTATCACCAAGAATTCTGACCCTCAACGACCTGTTAGTCCGCCTTTAAAAGTCCACCTCCACTCCATGTATTATCCTGTGTGAGGTCGTTTGGTGCATAAAGACACCTGTCCACCCCATACAATCAGTAAGACTCAAACTTGTAACATGGCCAAGACCAAAGAGCTGTCCAAAGACACCAGAGACAAAATTGTACAACTCCACACAGCTGGAAAGGGCTACGGAGAAATTGCCAAGCATCTTGGTGAAAAAAGGTCCACTGTTTGAGCAATCTTTGGAAAATGGAAGAAGCTAAACATGACGGTCAATCTCTATCGGAGTGGAGCCCCATGCAAGATATCACCTCGTGGGGTCTCAATGATCCTTGGAAAGGTGAGGGATCAGCCCAGGACTACACGACAGGACTTGGTCAATAACCTGAAAAGAGCTGGGACCACTGCTTCCAAGGTGACTGTTGATAATACACTGAGATGTCATGGTTTGAAATTATGCATGGCACGGAAGGTTCCCCTGCTTAAACCAGCACATGTCAAGGCCCGTTCTAAGTTTGCCAATGACCATTTGGATGATACAGAGGAGTCATGGGAAAAGGTTTTGTGGTCAGATGAGACCAAAATGGAACTTTTCGGTCATAATTCCACTTACCGTGTTTGGAGCAAGACAAATGATGAGTTCCAACCCAAGAATACCATCCCTACTGTGAAGCATGGGAATTTTGAATGCATGTATGTACACATGATAATAACTTGCCTGCACACTTTTATGGTATCTTGTCACACGACACTGACGCCTTGACAAAAGTGACTACATGATCCGTTTGTGTTGCCACTGAACGGGTTGTTGGACGAGGGTATTGCTGAGACATACACAGGCATGTGATTTGACTGAATGAAAAAAAAGACTGAAAATAGCCGGGGGTCTGGAGGCTGCAAGCATGATCAAAGGATGATCACCAATTTTAAGGCACAAGTTTTATAAATTGTAATCTGAATGAAATCTATCAAGTATATCTATAAATAAATGCTATTCTGTTTTCAGAATGTACACAATATGATTGTTCACTATTTAGGTGCATACCTTTACCCCCAAAAATTACAAATTCAAATACATATTAAGTAAACTACTAGAAGTGAAACTAAATTAAATTCAGATTCGCATCATGGCATGCAAGCGTGCTTTCATAGCGTGTATATCGTATCCATTGAAAAATGTTTTAATCCTTGTTTTTGAAAATGTTTGAAACGCATGAATTTGACTATTAATGTCATGTTTCGTTATCAGTAAATAATAAAGACATTTTTACAACAAATTGCTTCTGAACTCTGACCACTAAGCCCATGAGCGCCCCCTTTGACCACTGTGAGCAACATCAGACGTATGCACTGTGGTCAGATCAGTGTCATCCAGATTCAGATTCAAGCTTTTAAATTCCCATCACAACATTTTTAAGAACAATTTTGTGTTTTTGCAAACTTACAATGAAAACGTCGACAAACAAAAAAATACATTGCTAACCAAACCAAGCCAACTATGAACTATAAATTTGAAAGGTCACTTCCAACTTTGTTTCAATTATTTTTTTCAACCCACAATGATATCCCGGTCTGTTTTTCTTGGTGTAAAACTGAATTATTGCTTGCAGAATATCTTTAGCAATGCATGTTGAAAGCTAATTGATGCTCCCAAACAGTTTTAAGGTTCATGTTATGTTGCCTCCCATATTTATATAGCACACTGATCTTTAAAAAAAAAAAGACTAGATGGGTCATTGGCCACCAAAACTGAAGTCATTATCTGCCATCTTGATACTCCCAAAACAACCACGCCGGCCTGTGCAGCGACAAACTACTCCCAAAGAGTGGTTGCGTCAGGAAGGGCATCTGGCATAAAAACTGTGCCAGACAAATATGAGCATTCATCTGAGATGTTACGCTGTGGCGACCCCTAACGGGACAAGCCGAGAGAAACTTACTTTTTGACATAGTGCAATTGTGAAAGAGCAAATTTGTCTTGTATTCTGATCTGCACATTATGTGCTGTCTTAGGCGCTTCGTCACTCCCATTGTGCTTTTTTTTTTTTTTTTTTTAATTTTTATAATTGACTGTCAGATATTTACAGTTGTGTGAAATCCTACCTTATAAAAAATAAACTTGCTTTTAGATTGAGATATACCATGCATGATGGCGACACGGGTAAATGTCTTTCTCGGAGCCAATCAATGATGTCATTGATCAGATCTGTGAAACATGACAAAACCAATCAAATTGTTGTAAAGTCTCATTTACGTAGTTTATTCGTGTCTTTTGATGTTGTATTGTTAATATCTGACAGCCAATAATGTTTAAAAAAAAACATCAGTGACATGGAAGAGATGAGGTGGCTGACAGATGACACATAATGTGGAGATCAGACAAGACAAATTTGCTCTTTTGCTCCTGCACTGTGAGACTACTGTAATAAAATCTCGTCTTCCAAAACCACTCTTGTACCGTTTTTAACGTTCAATTTCCCTTTCCAACAAGTGAAGCTCGTGATAACACGAGTGCCAATCAAACTATCAATTTATAACAAATAGCAAATTTGGTACTTACATCTTGATCAGGGAACGAAGCCTCTGCCTCAGAGCCAGCAGCGGGAACATAGTCACTGCCAAGTGCTTCGGCTAAAACCTAGAAATGCATGTAATGGAGGTTTTGAACTTTAGTCTGAATGTAAACCATGTGATGTGATCACAACTCAAAACAGGTATATGACAGCTTACTCGTAACTTCTCTCGCTTCTCGATAGCCCTGGACCCAGACCTTTTTCTTGGTGGGGGCTCTTTTTTACAATAAGCACTCTGTCCGTGTTCAGGTCGAGGGAAGATAGTCGGTACAGCCGTGTCGAGCAGAACCCTTGGATAACGGACCTCAAAGCCCAAACTTGCCTTCAGAGCAGGACGTGAGTCAAAGCAAGACTCCTCAAAATGGGCAGAGCACAAGACAGACCTGGAGATTTATAAAATGAGTTTCCTAACTGTACTCGAAAAGTAAACTGTTTGGAAGCGCTGCTTTGATTGACTTACACATGGTTATGTCTTTTTAACACATCCTTTTATCAATTACTGTATCTTTTATCAGTCTTGTGTATGCAGCGTACTAAGGAGGAGCCATCCCGAGGGAAGTAAATATCATGGGTTTCATCTAAATTAATCTTGTGCTATGCTACTAACTGTGAGACAAATTAGTCCTCACCCCATTATTTTTTTATTAGCTCTATACACTGTATACCAACCTTTCATGTGGAACCCACAATGCTCTTGTCCTTTGCACCTGTGCTGTCCATTTTTCACGATAAATGGGGTCTTTTGGAAACTTGTGAAGACTGAATCCATCCTCCCGAGTATTCGAGCAAAATCCAGCAACACAACAAGACGGCATTTTGGCTAAAACACAGAAAAAACAGCAAATTTCTCGCCTGTGCAAGAGTTAAATACACTCAAGTCTACAACCTCCATTTTGTATTTTTAAAATCGCAACAGAAAAAGTTATAGTTAGTTAAGTTACATATACTTTTTATTCAAACCTTTTCTCTGTTTAAAACCTCAATCTAAACCCGTCGGTATGCTTAGATTTTTTTCTAAAATACTTCATTTATGTTTTATATGAACTTATCAGGGCGGCACGGTGTATCAGCTGGTAAAGCCTTGGCCTCAGAGTTCTGAGGACCCAGGTTCAATCCCGGCCCCGCCTGTGTGGAGTTTGGATGTTCTCCCCGTGCCTGCATGGGTTTTCTCCAGGCACTCCGGTTTCCTCCCACATCCCAAAGATATGCAACATTAATTGGACACTCTAAATTGCCCTTAGGTGTGATTGTGAGTCTGACCGTTTGTCTCAATGTGCCCTGCGATTGGCTGGAAACCAGTTCAGGGTGACCCCCGGCCTTCGGCCTGTTGACAGCTGGAATCGGTTCCAGCACTCCCTGCGACCCTCGTGAGGATAAGCGGCAAAGAAAATGGATGGATGGATGTACTTATCAACGCATAAGTGAAATATGAAGGTGATATGACTGCTTGCACTGTGTATTTTAACGCTCGCAAAAATGTTGGTCGCGTTGCACAATCGTTAAATTTCCAGATTTGTTGTTTTCTATGCAATTATAATGAAATTAAGTGCAAATGGTAATGTTGTAGACCAGATATGAAATTTCATGAAAATCCGGTGAGAAACAAAACAGTTATTACACTTTGAAGATCCTAATGAACCGGGAAGGTAACAACTTTTACTTATCGTAGGTATGTTACAAAAAAAATTCTAATTAATGGAATTGAAAAAAAGGCGGCACGGCTCAGCGGGAAAGCGTTGGCCTCACAGATCTGAGGACCTGGGTTCAATCCCGGCGCCCTGTGTGGAGTTTGCATGTTCTCTCTGTGCCTGTGTGGATTTCCTACTGGCATTCCCGTTTCCTCCCACATCCCCAAAAACATGCTGTCTGTCTCCATGTGCCCTGCGATTGGCCGCCAACCAGCTCAGGGTGTACACTGCCTCCTGCCCGTTGACAGCTGGGATAAGCTTCAGCACTCTGTGACCCTTGTGAGGATAAGCAGCAAAGAAAATGGATGGAATTGGGGAAAAAAAAAAACTCTGCCATCATTGGAAAGGGCTTTATATACCTCTAAAATAATACTTTATTATCTCAAATACCATAAAAGTTATGGTCATTTAAAGATTGGGAATATGGGCTAATGGTGGTATTGGTAAAACATGAGACAAATTAGAAAATTTTACTCCCAGACAAAGCCGACAGTATTTATCTATTGGTGTGTGCCTGTTTTTTTTTTTTTTTTAACACAGTTAAGTGTCAGTTTTGTCAAACCTTGCTCGTTGGTGGTGGAAAGCAGAAGACTTTACTTCAGCCTTGATTTCTGCTGAGGGAACTGTTGATCGCAAACGCGCCTCTGTTAACAAGCTAGGCTAAGAAAAGCCGAGAAGCTTCAACGAGACGACTCCAACCGGACACGATGATAGCACGAGTGATGCTTTGATCCACTAAAGTAGTGATCACGGGCGTCCCGCGACGAGGATTTAGAACGTTCGGTCCACGTTCAGGAAGATTTAGACAAGCCGATCGAACCTAGCACCGCGTGACGAAAAGGGAAAACGTATTACCCAGGACCCCTTGCGCCAGAAATATTTAAAGCGACAGACCACCGACTCGAGCAGTCACGTGTGGCTGACTGAGCTGACCCCACATGTATTTTTGTAACTTACAACATACAGTACACAAAGATACAGTACATACAGTAACCCGCACTCAGCCCTGTGAGAACAAGATTCATGCGTAAATGACGGATTGTTGTCAGTACATCTTTTGAATTCAAATAGAAGCACATTATCAGATCAAACAAGATGTAAAAAAAATGACCATTTACATCACTCCTTTTGTTATTTTAATATACAGGAGAAGGCATGGACCCTGAAAAAAATAGACCATGTGATTAAAATGTGTTAATGTGGTGTTTACATAATTTACCTGCGGGACCTCGAGTTGGGTTGTGGGGTTCCGCACGGACTGTTTTTGTTGTTGCACTTCCGGGGTTAGAGTGTTTGAGGGTTCCCGGCATAATGAGTTCACTCTGTTGATGTCTGCAATAAAACGAGGTTTGCTCCTATGTTCAACACTCCGCCTCCGACTCCTTTTCTTTAAAATGAGAACGACAGTTCTCGCCTGTGTGGAATGTGCACCTTCTCCCCATGCATGCGTGGGTTTTCTCTGGACACTGGTTTTCTCCCATATTCAATAAACACGCATCATGGGACACTTGGCGACAAGTTCAGGGTGTCCGCTCCATCCTCCCTGAAGATAGCTAGGCTCCAGCGCTCCCGCGACTCTTGTGAGGATAAGTGGCACAGAAAATATATGGATGGACATTGAAGACGTATCGAATCACACTCCAGAGCAAGAGGTAGCGGTGTGGTGTTTACATAATTCACCCGCGGGACATCGAATTGGGGTGCGGGGTTCCGCACGGACTGTTTTTGTTGTTGCGCTTCCGGAGGAAAGGTTAACAGAGTTCCCGCCGTTATGCGAGTAGTGTTTTGATGTCGAACAATAAAGCAAGTTCTGTTCCTGTGTCCGACACTCCGCCTCCGACTCCTTTTCTCCGGCGCTACACTGGTGACCCCGACGTCAGTCCCGGCGTTTTCGAGACTGAAACGAACATGGCAACCGCCATCCTCAAATTGCCGGAGTTTTGGGAGACGTCCGCGGCAGCGTGGTTCGCACAGACTGAGGCTCAGTTCGCCCTCCGCGGGATCTCAGATGATTCCACGCGTTACTACCACGTTGTCTCAGCACTCGGGAGCTCAACGGCGGCCAGAGCAGTGAACTTCATCACCTCTCCCCCGGCCCGAGATAAGTATGCTGGGATCAAGGCTCACCTTCTCAAGGTTTTTGAGCTTTCACGGCCGGAACGTGCCCGACGTCTGTTGGCTATTAATGGACTGGGGGACAGCAAACCTTCCGAACTCATGGAAATGATGCTAAACCTGCTGGGCACGGAAGAGCCCAATTTCATTTTCATGGAACTGTTTCTCAGGCATATGCCACCGCATGTTCAGACGGCGCTCGCGAACAGTACTGCCACTGAGCCCCGGGCCCTGGCCGAGGAGGCTGACCGTTTCTTCCTGGCAACCCAGCGCTTCTCCCCTGAGACGCTGGCCGCGACGCGCAGTTACTCACCTTCGGGCGCGGGGGTGGCATCCAGCAGGGGCCCCTTCGGCACCGACGGCCGTGCTGGCACAGGCTTGTGCTACTTCCATGCCCGTTTCGGTGCGAAAGCGAAGAGGTGCCGCGCCCCTTGCAACTACGACGCGTCGGGAAACCCCAAAGCCCACGCTTCGCAGCGGCCGTGAGCGTGGGCGCGAAGAGCCGGCTGCTGTTCGTCAAGGACAACCTTTCTGGGCGCAAATTCCTTTGCGACACCGGCGCCCAGAGGAGCGTCCTGACAGCCACTGCGGAGGACGCCGCTGGCGGGACTCATGGGCCACCCCTACTGTCCGCTAATGGCTCCCCTATCCGCTCTTATGGCATGAGGACTGTGGACTTGTGTTTCGGGAGTCAGCGCTTCACATGGGACTTTGTCACTGCCGATGTCTCATTCCCTCTCCTCGGCGCTGATTTTTTTTTGTGCCCACGGGCTGCTGGTGGATGTTAAGAGGGGCCATCTGGTGGATGCACTGACTTTTTCCACGGTCGCCTGCGTCCGCAATGAGGCGACTTATGGTGGTCTCTCCAGTTCGCTATCGGACGGCACCAAGTACCAACTCCTCCTTGGCGAGTTCCCTGCCTTGACACGGCCCACTTTCTCCTCTGCCACGACTAAACATGGGGTCGAGCACCACATTGAGACCAAGGGCCCCCCGATCCACGCGAGGGCCCGACGGCTTGATCCCGAGAAGCTAGCAGTCGCTAAGTCCGAGTTTGCCAACATGGAGCGTCTGGGCATCGTCCGCCGCTCGGATAGCCCGTGGGCCTCGCCACTACACATCGTCCCTAAACCGAGTGGTGGGTGGCGACCGTGTGATGACTACCGCCGCCTTAACGACTACGCCCGACCTCTACCCTGTTCCACACATTCAGGACTTCTCAGCCCACCTGGCAGGCAAAATCTTGTTCTCCAAGGTCGACCTGGTGCGCGGATATCACCAGGTTCCCGTGCACCCCTCAGACGTTCCCAAGACAGCTGTAGTCACTCCGTTTGGACTGTTCGAGTTTCTGAGGATGCCGTTTGGTCTTAAAAACGCGGCACAATCTTTCCAGCGTTTAATGGATTCTGTGCTCAGGGACTTGCCATTTGTGTTCGTCTATTTGGATGACATCCTCGTCGCCAGCTCCTCGGAGGATGAACATCTGATGCACCTCCGCGACCTCTTCGCAAGACTTGAGCAGCATGGCCTGATCATCAACCCGGCGAAGTGTGTTTTCGGGGTGCCCTCTCTCCAGTTCCTCGGGCACCTCATAGACAAGAACGGCGCCGCCCCCCTTCCGGCAAAGGTGGAGGCCGTCTCCGCTTTTCCCCGACCTCGCTCGGCTCGGGGCCTCCGGGAGTTCCTGGGGATGGTGACTTTCTACCACCGGTTCATCCGCCGGGCGGCCCACATCATGCGCCCGCTCTATGAGGCTCTTAAAGACAAGGCCCCCAACCGGGACGTTGAATGGACGGCCGAGAGGATGGAAGCCTTCGAGGCTACGAAGGCCGCACTGAGTCGTGCCGCTATGCTGGCTCACCCGACCCACGGGGCCCCTGTCGCTCTCACTATCAATGCATCGGACTACGCTGTTGGAGCTGTATTCGAACAGTGGGTCGGCGGCGCCTGGCAACCGCTTGCCTTTTTCAGCCGTCAGCTGGTCCCCAGGGAGCGCAAATACAGCACGTTCGATAGAGAGCTCCTCGGCCTCTGGCTGGCGATCCGCCACTTCCGCTCCCTATTGGAAGGCCGTGAGTTCACGGCATATGTGGACCATAAACCCCTCACTTTCGCCATGTCCAAGGTGGCCGAGCCGTGGTCCGCCCGCCAGCAACGCCAACTGTCGTTCATCTCTGAGTACACTACGGACATCCAACACATCGCCGGCAAATCCAATGTGGTCGCAGACTGCATCTCCAGGGCGATCGCCGGCACTGTGCATCTGGGTCTCGACTACTCCCGCATGAGCGCAGACCAGGCCTCGGACCACGGGGTGCAGGCCCTCAAGACTTCTGACACGGGTTTGCGCCTGGAGGAAGTCGCGGTTGGTGACTCGGGCGTCAGGTTGCTGTGCGACCTCTCAGCTGACCAGCCTCAGCCGCTGGTCCCTGCAAACTGGCGAAGAGCTGTTTTCGAGGCGGTCCACAACCTCTCCCACCCCGGAAGGAAACTGTCCGTGAGGCTGGTGGCCCAGAAGTTCGTGTGGCGCGGTCTCAAGAAAGATGTGCAGGCCTGGGTCGACTCGTGCGTGGCCTGTCAGCGGGCTAAGGTGCATCGCCACACAAAAGCCCCCTTGGAGCCCTTCGCTGTCCCCGAGAGGAGGTTTGACCACGTCAACGTCGACTTGGTAGGTCCACTTCCTCCCTCGCACGGATTCACCTACTTGCTCACCATGGTGGACAGGAAGACCCGCTGGCCCGAAGCCGTTCCCCTCTCCTCGACAACGTCGTCAGACGTGGCCCGGGCGTTCATCGGCACGTGGGTTGCACGCTTCGGGACACCGTGCGACCTTTCTTCAGATCGTGGCCCTCAGTTTACCTCTGAACTCTGGAACGCAGTCGCTGAGAGTTTGGGGGTCAAGCTGCACCGCACTACCGCCTATCACCCCCAGGCGAACGGTCTTTGCGAGCGGTTCCACCGCTCCATGAAAGCAGCCCTGCGTGCCGGCTTGACGGACGGCAACTGGTTGGATAAGCTCCCGTGGGTCATGCTCGGCCTCAGGTGCGCCCCCAAGGAGGACCTGTTGTCCTCATCCGCCGAACTCGTCTACGTCCAGCCACTGCGGGTCCCCGGCGAATTCATCCCTGGTCCGCAGCCAGGCAACGGTCCTCCCTGCTGCCCCGTCACCTGCGCTCTGCGGATTTTGTGTTTGTTCGTCATGACGCCCACCGTGGACCTCTCCGCCCCCCATACGACGGGCCGTTCAGGGTCCTGGAGCACGGGGATAAGAGCCTGCTCGTGGACATTGGCGGCAGACCCGAGACTGTTTCCGTGGACAGGGTCAAACCCGCGCACCTGGACATTGCCCAGCCTTTGGGGTTGGCCCTCCCCCCGCGCCGGGGTCGTCCCTCTTTGCCCTGTGCCCCTGCGCCCGCCGGGGTACCCTTGACCCCGCCTGAGCCCTTGTCCCGTGACTCAATGGACAGTGCGGCCCCGCCCCCCTCGGCCCCTACAGTGCACACGCGCCGGGGTCGGGTCATCATCCCTCCACGGCACAAGGATTTTGACTATGGGTGAATTCTGGGGGGGCTTGTGTGGTGTTTACATAATTCACCCGCGGGACCTCGAGTTGGGGTGCGGGGTTCCGCATGGACTGTTTTTGTTGTTGTGCTTCCGGAGGAAAGGTTAACAGAGTTCCCGCCGTTATGCGAGTAGTGTTTTGATGTCGAACAATAAAGCAAGTTCTGTTCCTGTGTCCGACACTCCGCCTCCGACTCCTTTTCTCCAGCGCTACAGCGGTACCTCACCGTCATAAAAACTGAAAAAAGACGAAGCAGAAGCTCCGTCGTAAAGGATCATGGGTAATACATTTCTTTTCACTTCTTGGCATGCCAGAGAATGCTCGATCTCGCTGCAATAAATCTTGCTGAATTTGGGCAGAATGTTTTTGAATGATCAACGTGGGACTACCTTAATGGACCAAAACTCATTTCATGCATTCTTCGTGTCCGGCATTTGTTGGGTGTCGATATGAAGTTTGTGAGGCGTTAAACTATTTTGCATGGATCGCCAACATTTCACTGTAATTGACAACACGCCTGCTCCATCCAAAATCTTAATTCCATGTACATATCCTTGTGTGAAATAGCTGAAACTTCTCTGTAAAACTTTCTTGGACAAGTCTGATGCATTTGGCAAAAAGCATACCACAATATTATCTTGAATACGTGTTAGAGAATCGACTTCAAACCTGTTCTGTCGCCATTTTGGAAGCTTGTAGGACATGGCAAATGTAGCTAAGAGGGGCGAGCTTAAGATCACCAATCTGAAAGGTCCATTGAGGAACCACTCATTTGTAAGAACCTATGTGATCTAAGCCTTGGAGTTATGCATTCAATAACCTAGGAGCAGAGCCTGATTTTTGTTTTTTAAAGCTCGTGCCTTTATAAATAAAGCCTGGTCTCAGCAGGAAACCAGATCCATTGCCACACATGACAACAGTCACACGATCCTTGTTGGCCTTGAAGCCTGGCCTCTTCACTTCCTCCCTGAAGAGGAATGTCTGCGAAGTCATCCTTCTCCAAAACAGACCTGTTTCGTTCATGTTAAAGAGCTGCTCGGGGAGGTAGTCTCCCTTGCTGATGAGGATAGGAAATTTCTCCTCATCATGACGAGCGGCATCGATGTCCGCTGAGGAAGCCTCACCACACAGAGGCATGCTTTTTTTTTCGTAGCGGTTTTGAAATTTGGCGAACCAGCCTTTGGTTGCAGAAAAGCCAGGTCCTCCAAGGGGAGAATCACTCCTTGCAGTGCTAGTGCTGGCTTGAGGTTTGTTGGCACTTTCTTCGCCATCTTCATCGTTGTTATCGGGCAGGATTTGTTCAAAGAGGGCTTGATCCGGGCCAGCCGCGGCGTGGTCGTCACTTGCGGCAGAGTACGCTACATTCTGTCATACCGTCAGGGAGACTGTTGTTTGAAGTGATCGACATATCATCTTAATATGGCTCGAAATGATAGGGTAACATTGCCCCAGTCACGTTACTCGATTGTGAGATATTTTCTTCAAAAAGAGCTTCCGTGTCAGAGGGGGTGTCGGAAAAATCCGTAAATCTGTTGTTCCTCTCCCATAGCAGGTGCCACTACATGTTTTCAATGGCGACTGTCCCAGTGTGACATCTGCAAATGACGTTGCAGGCAATATGGCTACCACTTGGATGTCGAGTGAGACTTCCGCAACTTCACGCATGAATGACAGTCGTCAGTCAGATGTCAGTGGCACTTTAAATTCAACCAGGCTGCTACAACACCCTTGGAATTTTTTTTAATTTTTCAGCTGATTAAATTGAACATAATTTTGGGGCATTGCGGTGTTCATGTGAGTGTTCAACGATACATGATAGTAACAAAGTATCACACTGACTTGAACAAAATGTTTAGAAACTCGAGATTTTTGTATTTGTCTGAAAACTGGTGAAATCGGAGGTGGTGAAATTCTGCCCGATTTTATACCAAATGAGTTTATACTACCCCTTCAATAAATTCCTTTTTCCACACCAGCTATGCAGTGAATTTGGTTACCACATCTGTGAATGATGTAACATCAAGACTGTTCAATTTTTGTGATGAAAAAGAAGCCTTTCAAGTGCAATCAAAACTGATTGACTGACATTGTATTGTACTAAATATACATTAAGAGAATTTGTTGGGGAATTATGGACTGTGTAAATTCTTTCCCCATTTCAGTTCTGGATTTTATACTCGTGCCTAAAACCAAGCCCACTTTGACTTTTTTCCATACTGAATGTTTGTTCTCCATCACAACAAAAGTCATTCATTCAGTGGTGATTTGCCACAATTATGAGTTACTGAGTAATAACACCCCATTTCCTCAACAAAAAAGTGCAGTTGCTGTTAAATACTGTGAACAAATGAGATTCAACAAACTTCGTTTTTGTCTTTTGTCTTGCAGACATCAGTGAAAATCTTCATCTAGAGCGCCAGCAGTCAGTGTCCTGTCACATCAAAGAGGGTGAAGAGGTTCAATGTATCAAAGAGGAGGAGGAAGAGGTCTTACACGTGAAAGAGGAAGAGCAGGAGGAAAGCATCCAGGGTCCAGCCACTGGTGTCCATTTTAAGAATGAAGATGAAGATCAAACCGAGGAGAGAAGAGGGACGGAGCCTCCAAGAAGGAACAGCTCAAATGATGGAGATCTTTGTGAAAGATCACAAACAGAGAGTCATGGTGATGATGATGATGATGATGAAAAACGTCACACTTCCAACAAATGCTGGAAATGTTCTCACTGTAGGAAAACTTTTACTTCTGTGAGCAATTTCAACCAACACATGAAAATACAACCAGGAGAGAAGCCTTTTGCATGCTCAGTTTGTGGTCAAAGATTTGCTCGGAAGGACCACTTAGTAATTCACCAAAGAACACACACTGGTGAGAAACCTTTTTCCTGTTCAGCTTGTGGCCAAAGATTCTCCCAGAACGGAACCTTAAAAATACACACAAGAATGCACACTGGTGAGAAACCATTTTCCTGCTTAGTGTGTGGTCAAAGATTCACTCACAAGGAAGCTTTAAAAAGACATGCAAGAATACACACTGGTGAGAAATCGTTTTCCTGCCTAGTTTGTGGTCAAAGATTCACACGGAAGGGAGATTTAAAAATACACAGAAGAACACACACTGGTGAGAAACCTTATTCATGTCCAGTTTGTGATGGAAAAAAATTCACTAAGGACAGAAATTTAAAAATACATAAAAGAACACACACTGGTCAGAAACCGTTTGGCTGTTCAGTTTGTGGCAAAAAATTCTCCCAGAATGGAAACTTAAAAATACACACAAGAACGCACACTGGTGAGAAACCTTTTTCCTGCTTAGTTTGTGGTCAAAGATTCACTCGGAAGGAAGATTTAAAAATACACACAAGAGCACACACTGGTGAGAAACCATTTTCCTGCTTAGTTTGTGGTCAAACATTCACTCGTACATAAGTTTTAAAAAAACACACAAGAACACACACTGTTGAGAAACCTTTTTCCTGCTCACTTTGTGGTCAAAGATTCACTTGGAAGGGAGATATAAAATACGAGAACACACACTGGTGAGAAACCGTTTTCCTGCTTAGTTTGTGGTCAAAGTTTCACTCGGAACGGAGTTTTAAAAATACACACAAGAACACACACTGGTGAGAAACCTTTTTCGTGGTTAGTATGTGGTGACGGATTCACTCAGAAGGGAGCTTTAAAAAGACAAGAATACACACTGATGAGAAACCTTTTTCCTGCTTAGTTTGTGGTCAAAGATTCACTCAGAAGGAAGATTTAAGAACACACACTGGTGAAAAACCTTTTTCCTACTCAGATTGAGTTCAAAGATTCTCTTATAAGTACAGTAACCCCATGTTGTTCGCGGTTAACGGGGACCAGAACCCCCTGTGCAAAGTGAAAAACTGAGAAGTAGACCCCCCCCCCCCACACACACAAGTGTCTCAGCTGTTTCTGTTCTTTATGCTTCTGTAAACAGATACATTATATTGTCAGCATTTTATTTACTCTTGTTATCCATATACTAATGATTCTGTGCATCATGTGGTGATTATCTGATTGTGTGTCGTATGTTTCTATGTTTCTTTAAAAAAGAAAAAAAATATATATTTAGATGGGTGACTCATTTTGGCCAAATTTGTGAATAAGCAAACTGTGTTGTGACTTATGTTGTTCTCACCTGATCTTTTTTTCTTAGAAATAGCTCTCTCGTGGAACTTTTCCAGAACCTCCTGGGACTTTCTTTTTTGGGGTGAGCTGACATTTTTTAACTGGGTTGGACTATTATCTTGGGGTAACGGATCATCACTTTTTTCTGCAAATTCAAAGAACACAATATAGACCATGTTTAAAACTATTGTTTAAGAGCTGATCACAATTGACCCCTCCGTGGATATTGCGCAATCCGCGTCACTGACCAATCAGAGGCCAGAGATCTGCATAGACCAAAGCCCGTTTTTGCTCCTGCCATTTTCTCTGACAACAGTGAATGGTCCAGTATAGGTTTAGTTAGCGTTTTATCGCATATTTGGGTTATTTAACAAAAAATATGGTTAAGAGGTGTAGTCACGGACTTTGTAATAGTGACGACAGGTATCCTGAAAGGCTAGTTGGTGGAGTTCGATTCGTACACTTTCCAAAACCGAAGACCCAGTACGAAAAATGCCTTCGATGGATCAAACTTTGTGGAAGACCGCATCATCAACTAAATCCATCTAATATCAACCGGAACACATGTTTGCACGAAGGTATGCCCTATATTTGATTTTCAATACATGTCTCGTATAAATGAATTCAAAGTTCTTCGCTAGCATAACACTGCTGCGTGTGAATGATTGACACACTTATTCTTTGTTGAGCGATATTTAGCGATGATCGGACTGCACAAACGTATTGATTTCTTGCTGGCTCGCGACCGAAGCTTAACCAGACTGTGTTTGCACGAAGATATGCCCTATATTTAATTTTCAATACATGTCTCATATAAATGAATTCGAAGTTCTTCGCGAGCATAACACTGCTACGTGTGAACGATTGACACACTTATTCTTTGTTGAGCGATATTTAGCGATGATCGGACTGCACAAACGTGTCGGTTTCTTGCTGGCTCGCGGCCAGAAGCTTAACCAGACTGTGTTTGCACGAAGATATGCCCTAAATTTGATTTTTAATCCACGTCTCGTATAAATGAATGAGACGTTCTCCGCTCGCATAAGATTGCTACGTGTGAATGATTGAATGAAATCATAAGCATGGCGTCTCTCTCAGTTAAGAATGTATTGTATTTAGAATCTATAATATATCGTTGATTTGAATGAAATCAAAAGCATGGAGTCTGTCTCAGTTCAGAATGTATTGTATTGTATTTGCCATTTTTACTGTTAGTCTTACGTCAGCGCACGTGGCGTGACGTCACTTCAGGAGGCGTGGTTAAGTGCCCTGTACGGAGGGGTCAATCATGGGGAGAACATGCAATCTCCACACAGGAGGGACTGGGATCAAACCCAGGTCCTCAGAACTGTGAGGCCAAGGCTTTACCAGCTGATCCACCGTACCACCATCTGAAAATTATGATGGAAAGAAAATGGTGATTATTTTCTTTCATCAATAAAATTACATTGTGTAAATTGTTTCAGCTGGTGTCTGCTGCACAGTACAGTACATACACATCATGATCATGTGATAAGCAAACAGTGATTTATACCTATAGAGATCTACCGGTACAGGTATTTTGATATATTTATTATGACTGTCTTATCATTCCTGTAGGATAATTAAAATGTCAACAAATTGTACGAACTTTTGTCTTAATCTATTTACTTTCAATCAAGTGATCACTGCAAACATGGCTGGTACTGGAAGACTGCCAACCCTCCCCTGTTATGGCAGCAATCCACTTTTTTTTTTTGTGGGTCCGCAGGAAAAATGCTATTTTTGTTGTTTTATCCTGTCTGTTTGTTATGATAACCCATTCCACGCAAGTGGTAACCATTCTTGTCTTACTCTCTGTTTTACATGGAGAAAACTGATCGTTTTAAAAACTTCTTCACTGTGATAAGACAACAAGTGTCTGCCTTCCAAAGCTTGCTTACTAATATGGCACCGTGAAAAAAAAGTCATGTGGTATTGGTAACGTAGCTCAAAACCTCCATGGAGAAACACCGGAGGACATGACCAGTTGTGTAATGAGTGCCTGAAAACCATACAGCTTTGTAGTAAATTCCAAAACCAGCAACCTTTTCATCTTCAGTCTTTCACTATCCCAGGTGAGCCTTTTCAGCTTGGTTCCTGAGAAAACATCGCCTGGTTGCAACTCATATAAGTGACCTCAAAAGCCATGCTGAAACCAGGGACCTTTAGATCTTCAGTCTAACGCTCTCCCAACTGAGCTATTTCAGCTTCATGTCTTGAGACCTGTTGCCTGGTTGCAAATCATTCAAGTGGTGGACACAACCACAGATGAAAGAACAACAAAAGCCCATTTACCAAAACCTTTCTATGATTGGGCACAATGTGAGGTGCAATCACAACAACGCGAGCAGAACTGCCATAACTCAGGACCCTCAGATCTTGAGCTTTTACTTTCTACTGGTTGCAATTCATTGAAAGAGCCGACACAGAAACACTGCAGGACACGACCAGTGGTGTAACAAGTGCCAGAAAAACACACAGCTGTGTATTACATGCCAACATTTTAACAATAGAGGATCCTACAAGCTGTGATTGGCCGGCAAACAGTTCAGCATGTACCCTGCCTCCTGCCTGACAATAGCTGAGAGGGGCTCCAGCACCCATGTGCCCTCCGTGAGGATAAACATCACAGGAAAGATAGATGGATTGGTCCTCCAGCAGAGGGTGAGTTTTTAGGTCATCCACCCCAAAAGTCTGAGGTGTGGTTCAAATCCCAGCCCCACCTGTGTGGTTTTGCATGTTTTCCCCATACTTCTGTGGGATTTTTCTGTGTGCTCCCATCTCCTCCCACATCCCCAAAACATGGATGGTCCATTCATTGAAGACTGAATTGCCTGTAGGTGTGGACGTGAGCCTCACTTGTTGTTTGTTTTTCTTTGCCCTGCGATTGGCTTGCCAACAGTCCACAGTGCACCCTGCCTCCTGGCTGCCCTCCCGTGACCCAAGTGAGGCTAAGCGGAGCAGAAGATGAATGAATGCATGAATTGACCCCTCCGTAGAAATGGCGTCATCCGCGTCGCTGACCAATCAGAGGCCAGAGATCTGCATAAACCACGCCCCTTTTTTGGACCCGCAGTTCCCTCGGACAACGTTGTATGGTCCAGTATAGATTTTGTTAGCGTTTTATCGCGTATTTGGGTTCTTTAACAATAGATATGGTTAAGAGGTGTAGTCACGGACTTTATAATAGTGACGACAGGTATCGTGAAAGGCTAGCTGGTGGAGTTCAATTCGTACCCTTTCCAAAACCGAAGACCCAGTACGAAAAATGTCTTCGATGGATCAAACTTTGTGGAAGACCGCATCATCAACTGAATCCATCTAAAATCAACCGGAACAGAAGACCGAGTACGAAAAATGTCTTTGATGGATCAAACTTTGTGGAAGACCGCATGATCAACTGAATCCATCAACTGGAACAGATATGTTTGCACGAAGGTAAGCCGTATATTTGATTTTCAATACATGTCTCATATAAATGAATTAGCAGTTCTTCGCTTGCATAACATAGCTACGTGTGAATGATTGACACACTTGATCTGTGTTGAGCGATATTTTGCGATGATCTGACTCCACAAACGTGTCCCTTTGTTCGTGGCTAATTAGCTAAGCTAAACCGGACTAGCAGTCCTAAAAGCCTTCGATGTGCACCAAGACACCAAGACTGAAGGAAGGATGTTTGAGGACACTAAAGTAGTGATTGTCGTACTCGGTCGGGACTTACGTAGGTTCGGCACTAATTCAAGAATAATTATTGAGGGGAGCGCGTGACGTTACACAAAGAAAACGAGAGAAACAACTCGTAAATCAAGCCTCGCCTTCTTTTCCTTCATACGGCGGTTCACAAATGGCTATACAGATTCTGCACATAAGTGTGATAGGTAACACAAAAACAGGAAACTGTCAATGACGAATTCGTCTTTGGGTTATAATATATTATATTATGTGGCTTCTCGGTCTTCCTCTGACTGCGGAAAGATCTAGCGCTAATATCAATGGTTTCTCTGTCGATATGCATAGAAATACCATTGAAATACCCCTCGCTGAAATACTTGAAGCCCTGCTGTCTGCTCTTCAACGATATTTCACTATTCATTAAGAATGCGAGTGAAAAATCAGTTGGTAAATCGGACAATTTCATTCTCGACTTTTCTTCCTGCGACGCCATTTTGTCTAATGTTTGTCTGAGGTTAGCAACAGTGGGGTGACGTGACTTCAGGAGGCGTGGTTAAATGCCCTGTACTGAGGGGTCAATTAAACAGGATGGATGGTGCCCAACGAAATACACACGCCTGTGTCATGATCATTTCATTTCAGGTAGGAATTATTCTTCTCACTCTCCAATTATCAAGAAGTATTAATCATGCCAAGTTGACTCATTTGAGAACAACGTGTATTTAATAAAAATAAACTGTCTATCACAGAGAGGTTTACGGACATTAACGTGCGGCAACAATACGCTTCCGCGTACGGAGGAGATGACACCGTGTCCTAATTTTTTCCCCCAATCATAGTTAATGAATACGATTACATAATACATTTGGCAGTCTACTCCCCCATTTTCCAATCAATCATTTGCTTATTTGATGTTGACATTACCTAAACATTGGACAAAATGCATACACTCTTCAAAGTATGGGTCTTCATGCTTTATACTTTTTTTGTTGTTTTGGTTTTGTGTTTTGGCTCAAGAACTTATCTGGACATTAAAAAAGGAAACAACTTGGTTGAGTTTCCAAACTCGGCTTTGTTCAAATTGGCATGACCGTATATCATACATTGCTGTCATCTATCATTGCACCACGTGAACAACAGCTTGTACCCAAAAAAACATTTCAATCGCTTATTTAGTATGTGGAAAAATCTATTTATTTGGGTGTCATCATTAAAATCATAAAAACATGGTGGAAGAATGCCAGATCCTCTCAGGCCTCATGCATGAACCCAAAAACTGTCAACAATCATCACCAAAATTTATGCAGACATCTCCGCTCTTGGCAACTTCAAAACATTACAACAATCAGCTGGATATTACAGATTATATGGATCAAATAAGATCAGCTGCCGTTTCGGGATATGAAGTGATACAACGCGTTCGATCCTCGTCGTGGGTCATCAGACGCTATGACAGCCAGCCTAAGTATTTCTGTCACAAAATGACATCGACAGAAAGGTCTTTGTGATCTATGTAGTACATACACACACAAACACAATATATTTGTGGTGCAATCAATTAAAAAGTTAATTAATTTCATTTAAATTATGCAGAAATCAATATGATAGAATTACTGTTTTACCGTTTTGAATGACCGAAGACATGTTCGTCTTCTTTCCTCTCTGAGGCATTTCACTGGTCTTTTTTTTTTTTTAAATAAGCGCTCCAACAGATTTCTCTATCACTATTTTCACTCAAAACTACCCCCCCCAAAAAAAGTTAATCATATAACTTTCAATATGGAAAGAATTACACCAAGGAAAAAATTAAATGACAAAAAGTCATTGGCTCCTGCTTGCTGTGACAGACTGACATATCCAAAATATAACTCGGACAAAATCTGTCTAAAAAGCAAATATTTAATCACTATTGGATTCTAAAATTACGACTGCATCTATCTTGGTAGGCCCCCCCCCCTTCGTTCATGATTCTAGATTTATTGAATAAGTGTCTATATAGGCCTTTTAAAGTATAAACATTTGCTTATGGGAGGCAAAGATAAAATACATGAACAAGACGATACAATCATAGCAGGTCCACAAAATACAAGAATGTATATTTTTGTAAGTCAATAACATATCAGCAGCGACCCACGTTGAGGATTCACAACATTCGGTTCAAATTCAGCAAGATCTAAATCTTGAAGCCCGATCGTCCCTCCGCCAACATTGGAAAAAGGGACGATCGGGAGGTGTTTTTCCTATGATCCTCGACGGGAGAAATACTTTAAGCGACAGCCACCCACTCGAGAGGACCGTCAAAGAGAAGGGTCCACATGCATTTTTCAAACTGCTTTTCCTCAACAAGGGTTACAGTAGTGCCGGAGCCTTCCCCAGCTAACATTGGGCAAAAGGCACAAGAGACTGTGAACTGGTTGCCAGAGAGTTCCAGGGAACATTGCAAAACCACCGATGAGTAGGAATAGAACCTATACTGCGTACATGAAACATAGGTATGTGTACCACTACACCATCAGAGACTAGTGAAGGGGCTGTTTTATGGCATCAGCTTTGTGTGATTGTGATTCATAGTGCGTTTTCATGTATTCGAAGAGCTTCTCTTTCTGGGAATTAAGCCTACAAGTCTCTTTGTTAGTATAGTGGACACTATGTATACCTGTCCAGCGGAAGACTGGTGTTCGAGTCCCTGACGTGGAGTTAAATCAGGATGATTTTTGCTTTTCATGGGGTTCTTGTTTGCGGAAAGCAAGCAGAGCAGCTTTTTTTCCAAACAGGGACCTTGCGCATCTTTGGCAAATATGACAACTATTGTCCGACTCAACTGGCATTGTTGCTTTCATGATGTTTGTCTGCACGACCAGCAAACCACCTTATGAGCTTGCATTGCCCATGTGTTCAGATGCAGTTACTCGTGGGCAGCTGTGCAAAACAAAACAAGTTGCGAAACACTGAAATATTCCTGGGCAGTATGTTGGTGCAACTCGTTAGACTGTTGGCATCACAGTTCTTTGGACCGAGGTTCAAAGTAGGAGCAGTCGTTATATTCACTCAATACATGTGAGGTTCCAACTTGGAAACAAGGCTGCTCGGCTTGCTTTCCGCAAAGAAGAGCCCCACGAAAAGCAAAAGGTAGCATTATTTAACTGAAACCCTGGTCTTCCTCATGACAGGTGGAGATACTGTCCATGATACTAATGAGATGACCCTTTGTCTCCCTATCCTGCCAAACGGAAGCCAATATTCTCACGGGATGAACAGCGGCTCAGAACAGACAAAAGAAGAGTTGGCATGTTCTCCGCGCGGGTTTTTAATCTGCCCACTCCAGTTTCCTTCCATGCCATGAAAACACCAATGGTAGATCGAGTGAAGTCATCATCATCATATTTAAATATTCACTGATTTATAATGGATTGAAACACTTCAATCGTAAATGAAAACTGTGAATGAAGTGTGCGGTGCTGTCCACAAATGGATTTCACGCTGAAAGCGGAAATTGAAGATTATTTTAAAAATATTCAACTAAGTTCCTTAAAAGCTGAAACAGAAACGGACACAATTTTCAAATTATTGTACTTCCTTCCCTGTCTGATGGTGGTGGTTGGGGTCTGCAGGATGGGACTTGAGATGTGATGTGGGTGGTGTTAGGATTTCACCTTTTTTGTAATCTGACTCCAAAGATTAAACTTTCACGATCTCCGTCTACCTCCTAACCACGTACCTAACAATTTGGCGTGTCCGTCCAATTGGATCAAATCACCCGAAGTTTTATTCCTAACAATAAAAACTAATACAGACGTCTGGGTCCCATGTCCCTCACACAAAAAAAAAAAAAACGTGTCCTTGTGACCATGAAGAGACGACACACTCATCTGGGTTGCCCAGTTATATAGAAACACATCATGAATTTTCATTTTCCTAAATCAAAATGCATATTAATTGGCTGACGCCGTTCTCCTCCCATCTGGGTGTTGTGACTCATCTGCGGTGTCTATCGTCTGGTTCTTCGTTCGAAGCCTGACCGCTCTTTGCAGACGTTGTCTGTCAGTTGATGCACTCTGACTGCACTTTGCACTTTTGCCCTCGCAGTTCTCCTCAGCTGCGTTACCTGTGTTTTCTTTTTCTTTCCTGTCACACAACACTTGAACACAAACAAGTTGGCCGACAACCTTTACTTCATATGCAATGCTTTTTTCTTTCTTTTATAACATAGCAAAGTCCCGCGCAGCATCCGCATAATATATTTCAAGCAAAAAGTATTTACATAACCCTTCAGTGGGCTGAGAGGTGAGGTCTGCAGCCAGACTCTCTTGAGTGCAAGAGGACCAGGGAACCGATTGAAAGAAAAGGCAAACTGAGCGTCCAGGCAACTGTTTTCCACAAAGATTTTGTTGTTTTATCTCTCAAGTCAACATTAATCCCAATCCAGTGTTGTTTTGATTTCATATTTTATCTTGAATGTAAATTTAAGTTTAAATTTAAATTTAGTCAGCCCTGAATACTTGTTTCTCCCGTTAATAAAAAACATCTATGAAGTCGAGTTTCATGTTTCATCTTTCAACAGTACAGTAGTTTCGATAGTGTAGTGGTTATCACGTTTGCCTCACATGTGAAAGGTCCCTGGTTGGAGACTGGGTAGAAACAAGCTTTATTTTCTCGCTTGCTTGTTAAGGAGCCGTATTATTTGTTTGTTTTTTTTTTTTCTCATGTTGTAAATCTCAAGGAGAGTGGACGTTTCCATAGATTAATGCTGCTGATGTGTGCTTGGTACTTGTTTCAAAACCAGGTGTAAGCAAGGACTTTACGGTGTTGCAGCTGTTGAGCATTGGCCTCAGAGTTCTGAGAATATGGGTTCAATCCCATCCCCGTTTGTGTGGAGTTTGCATGTTCATCCTGCACCTGCATGAAGATATAGTGCTTAGTACACTGTGTTGTAGCTGGAGCAACCCTGGTTTAAATCCGAGTCACAGCAGGACCAAATTCCAGGAGTTCATTTCTTTAGTCCTGAGGTTTGAAATTTGTGTGGGACAGTAACAGTCCTTAATATGGGCTTGGATAGCGCTTTAATCCACAGTGAAGCAAATGGTGCAATGGATAACATGTTTGCCCAAATGAAGCCTTGCAGTCAATTAATTTCCACACGGTCCAAATCTTAATGGTGCTTTATTTGCGCTATGGCGTCATCAAGTGGTCGGGAAGCCCAGGAGGTCAACAGTGTTGAGAATTCTATGGCTATTTGTTCAAGAAAATGTTTGAACGTGCTTGTGTTACTATTTGACATGTCTCACACGCCCCTCTAACCGTGATATCCCAGCAAGACCCTCGAGTTTTTTTTCTGGGACTTGAAAATTACACTTCTCACAGCCACAATTACTCAAGGATCTTACTGCAAGAACAAGGTGCACAGAAATGAAAAACATGATCACTTGTCATACTGGCTGTTGAAATTTCCAAATCGATCTTATTGGAAATTTCAAACCCTGGACCTCATGGAATCCTGCTCGCCTTGAGAGTATAACCCAAGAACAAGAACCCACAAAGAAGAGCACATGACTTCATTCCTTGTCAAATGGGCAACAAGGATGTTTTAAATGATGGAGATAATCGCATATCTCATTGATCATTTGGCTGGCACCCAAAACAAGGATCGTTCACCTTCAACCACCACAGGAATGTTCAATGACCCCTTTTGCTTGCTCCAAGGGCCACCTTGAGCAAATGAGCAACTTGTATTATTGCAGCATACTGAGCAACTACAGATGGCATAGCTAGGCTTGTCCAGGTGGGAGGGATGCCTGTGGTTCTTGGTATTCCCTGGCGTCAAATTCACAAGCCCACAATAGACTGGAATCATTGAACTACAAGTGGATGGAGTCCTCGCTGTCGCTGCCACTGCTTGCTTTCTGCTGTTCGAGCCTCCAAAGACGCTCCCCCTGCTGCCTACCCAGTAGACCTCTCTCCAGTTCCACAAGAATATCGTGATCGCTCACCAGTATTCAGTCAGGATTTAGCAATCGCTCTCATGAGTACGCTCACTGCGGAGTATGTCGTTACTCTGGGAAACGAATCACTCATCGTACTCATAGTTGGCAGATCACAACCAAACGAATTAGTCTTCAGTTCCTAAGTGGACCAGTTCACGAACGAATCACTCTGTTCACTTAAGTCCCTCCTATTCCGGACATTAATGAGGATTGATGCCATTATCCAAAATTGAAAAACACATCCCACAAGTTTCCATCATGGCACATCTCAATAAATGATAATGATGTCAAAAGGTTCATTTCAATTCAAAAAGTGAAACTCATCGAGACTCACCATTTTTTTGATACATGTATAATTTTGATAATTATACCTTATAGCCAATGACAACTCCAAATGCACCACTTCTAGAAATAAAAATGTAACAACCTATTAAGAAACATAAAATAGATGTATTTTTATATCTAAAATTTAGCCAGTAATTTCCCCTCCGAAAAGTATATTTCCAAGTGATTAATTAATATATGTGTGAGACCTGAAATCAAGTGAAAAGTCAAGTCAACTACTACTACCACATTCATTTTTCTGATGACCACAAATTTGTAGAGTTACGCGCACAGAATATTTTCAAACAATATTTTATTATGGTGGCACTCAACTCAGCATGTCAAATATGACTAGTATAGTGGACAGTATCTCCGCCTGTCAAGCGGAAGACTGGGGTTCGAGTCCCTGACGGCGAGATAATGTTATCCTTTGTTTTTCGTGCGGCTCTTCTTTGCGAAAAACAAACCGAGCAGGTTTGTTTCCAAACAAGGACCTGACGCACCTCCAGTTCTACACAACTGAAATTGTTGCTCGTGTCCTCTCAGTCAGCAGGAGCAGCAAACTGCTTCACTCGCCAGAATTCGTAACTACAGTGGCCTGAAAATGCCAAATGTCATAAATCGTGAAACATTTTCACCTTCCAGAAACGACAAAACAAAAAAAGAAAATATTAAAATTACAAAAACAAATGGACAAAACACGAATATAGAAGTAATTCATTGCCATCAGAGTATGAATTCATATTTCTAATGTCATTTTCAACATTGAAGTCCAACCCATAAATATCCATCCATCCATTTTCTTAGCTGCTGTTCCTCACCAGGGTTGTAGGATTATTACTGGAGCCAATCTGAGGAATCTTCAAGGAGGAGGCAACGTACACCCTCAACTGGTTGCGAGCTAATCGCAGGGCAGATGGAAACAGAAACCAGTCAAAAGCAATTTACAGTCTCCAATTGTGTTTTTGGGATGTGGGAGGAAACAGGAGTGCCCTGAGAAAACCCACCCAGTCACAGGGACAACATGCAAACTCGACACAGCTGGGGTCACGATTTGAACCCTGATCCTCATAACTGTGAGGCCAACGCATACATTTTGGTGTTGATTGCTGACACTTTTTAGGTTCATGCATGAGGCCTGGAAGGACGTGGCACATGCCCACCGTGGTTTTACAAACAAATTAATAGATTTTTTCACATATTAAATAAGTGATTAACAATTTTTGGGTACGAGCTGTTGTTCATGTGGTGCAATGACAGATGACAGCAATGTATGATATAATGCCAACTTGAACAAACCTGTTTAGAAACACAAGCAAGCTGTATTTTCATTTTCAGAAAATTTCTTGAAAAAAAAAAAGTTATTCAAAAATGGCCTATACCTATACTTTGAACACTATGTATTTTGGCAAATAGTTTAGTGGTGTCAACATCAAATAAGCAAATGAACGTTTGAGTAGAAGTGTATTTGTGATCTTTGATAAATGACACTTGTTAAAACTGTGAGTTTGACTCAGTTTGCTTGTACAGTATATCAAAGACATTTTCCCCATTAAAAATGATGTCGCACTCTCATCACTGATGAAGAGATGATGAAAAATCCAAACTTTATATGACACGTCACACTCACAACAAGCGATGGAAATTATCTTTTACCTGGAAAACCAAATGGCACAAGAGAAGTCACACTGGAGAGAAATGTTTTCCCTGCTCGGTTCGTGATCAGATTCTCTCCTCCATATTGTCCTGATCAACACGACAGGGGGTGTGTGGCTCACACACACATGCACACACGTGCACAAAAGCACACAGACACAGACATACACACAGGCACAAAAAAGTTTTCATGTTCTCATGTGAAAATATTTACGCAGGTCTGTGCTAACTCTGTGATTCAAATATCGATGTTTTTATGGGCGGCACAGTGGGTCAGGTGGGAAGCACTGGCCTCACAGTTCTGAGGTCCCGTGTTTGATCCTGGACCTCCCTGTGTGGAGTTTGCATGTTCTTCCCGCGCTTGCGTGGCTTTTCCTCCCGCATCCCCAAAAAACATGCAACATAAATTGGACAAAAGTTTAATTTCAATTCAAAAAGTGAAACACATTGAGATGTACCATTTTTTTGATACATGTATAATTTTGATTATTATAGCTTCCAGCAACTGACAACTCCAAATGCACCACTTCTAGAAATAAAAATGTAACAACGTATTAAGAAACATAAAATATATATTTTTATATCTAAATTTAGCCAGTAATTTCCCCTCTGAAAATTTTATTTCCAAATGATTAATTAATATATGTGTGAGACCTGAAATCAAGTGAGTTTTCTACTACCATATTAATTTTTTTTAAAACTCTGGGTGTCTGATTACCACAACTTTGGAAAGAGTTAGAATATTAATAGAATATTTTCAAACAATATTATATTATGGGAGCATTTGACTCAACATAACCACATAACTCAATGATCATTTGGCTGCCACCCTAAACAAGAATGAACCCTGACTTGCGACACAGGCCACCTTGACAAAGACAGCAAGGTAAAATATTACAGCAAACTGAGCCACTACAGGCGGCTTCGCAGGGCTTGTCCAGGAGTCGACCCCGGGACCTCTCCCACCCAAAGCGAGAATCATACCTCTAGAACAACGAACCACACGGGTGGATGTGTGCCCCCAGCCACTCCCATCTCTGAAAAACTTCACAGCCCTGAAGGGCCAGGTCATCTCCTCTGTCACCCACCAAACACTGCCGATCCCACTCTTCATCTCCGTCAATCACCGTGAAACCACATCACTCTTTGTCACTCCTTCCCCTGAGGTTCTTGAGATTCCCATGGTGGCAGCGGACAAAACCATTGGTCCACGGCCATCAATTTCAGTCAGTGCATAAGCTGAAATCAAAACAACTTTCACACAATTAGTTTTCAGATAAAAAAAAACGAAACCTTTGATGAAAAGCTCTGACAAACAGCTGCTTGCATTCTCAGTTTGCTTTTCTTCTTTCTCTCTGTTTTCTGGTCTTCTCAGACCCGTCCACCTCAACCTCAGTATAAGTGTTAATCTTTTTGTTTCTTATGATTATTGTTGTTATTATTAGCACCGGCAGGAGGCATTGAGGTCACTTGTGGTTATTGAGGGCCTGGGTCTCGATTATCTGAGGTGGTTATCCTCACGAAGGGCGCATGAGTGCTGGAGCCTCTCTCAGCGATTGTCAGGCAGGAGGCAGGGTACATGCTGAACCGTTTGCCAGTGAATTGCTACTTGTAGGATCCTCTATTGTTCAAATGTTGGCATCTAATACACAGCTGTGTGTTTTTCTGGCACTTATTACACCACTGGTCGTGTCCTACTGTGTTTCTGTGTCGGCTCTTTAAATGAATTGCAACCAGTCAAAAGTAAAAGCTCAAGATCTGAGGGTCCTGAGTTATGGCAGTTCTTCTTGCGTTGTTGTGATTCCGCCTCATGTTGTGCCCTATGATAGAAAGGTTTTGGCAAATGGGCTTTTGTTGTTTTTTCATTTGTGGTCATGTCCACTGCTTTGGATTTTTAGGCCTTTTGGATGAGTTGCAACCAGGCAATGGGTCTCAAGTCATGAAGCTGAAATAGCTCAGTTGGGACATCGTGAGACTGAAGATCTAAAGGGCCCTGGCCCCATTCCTTTTAGGTCAGTTAAATGAGTTGCAACCAGGCGATGTTTTCTCAGGAACCAAGCTGAAATGGCTCACCTGGGAGAGCGTTAGACTGAAGATTAAAAGGTCGCTGGTCTTGGAATTTACTCCAAAGTTGTATGGTTTTCAGGCACTAATTACACAACTCATCTATGAAGGTTTTGCAGCGACGGTACCAAAACCACATGACTTTTTTTTTATGCCGCCATATTAGTAAGCAAGCTTTGGAAGGGAGACGCTTGTTGTCTTATGACGGTGATTACGTTTTTGAAATGATCTGTTTTCTCCGTGTAAAACACAGAGTGTAAGATAAGTATGGTTCCCACTTGCATTCCAGTTAGCTGTCATAACAGACAGGATAAAACAACGAAAAAAGTCTTAATCGATTTCCTGCAGACCCACAAAAAAAAAACAGATGTGGATTGCCGCCATAACACGGCAAGGTTGGCAGCCTTCCAGTGCAGCCATCACTTTATAGAAAGTAATTTCAAGACAAAAGCTAAGAGAATTTGGTGTGATTTTGAGTGTGGGTGTTGGTCTCAATGTGCTCTGCGATTTGCGATTTGACAAAGACAATTATAGAAGTCATTAATTGCCATCACAGTACGAATTCAAATTTCTAGCATGGAATTTTTTTAACACTGAAATCCAATGTAAAAAAATTCAACGTGTATGTGATTTATTTGTGTGATACAGGCAAATTAGTATTTGAACACCTGTCTATCAGCTAGAATTCTGACTCTCAAAGACCTGTTAGGCCACCTTTAAAAGTCCACCTCCACTCCATGTATTATCCTGAATCAGATGCATCTGTGTGAAGTCGTTTGCTGCATAAACACATATTTCATGATTCAAGTGATGGATCTCTGCTATGTAATTTCTTTAAAATGGCAGATGTGGTTGATAAAGGAGTTCTCGAGGTATCAAGAAAATATATATATATATTTGTGATCTAACCTTCAAAGAAGACATTTCAGGGGAACATACCTAAAACATCACTCTGAACTGGCTTTGATACCACATGCAAAAGATACAGCCGAGCTAGCCAGGAGTTGAACCTAGAATCTTCTTATCCATAGTCAGTCGCGTTATCCATTGCGTCACGAGCCCTACACGGAACTGTACCTTCTGCAAACCCATGTATACAATTTTCACTGTCCCACACCCGTCAACAGCATTGAAAAAGGCGACTGAGGGGCTTTATACCTGCTGTGACCCGGAAATGAAAAAGGATTGCGGGGCAACAACGCAGAGAACTCACCACAACGCGATCACAGCTTTGTGGAAACTGCCACGAAAGTTGGACGTATAAAGCTCTTGGCTGCAGTGAACCAGAATGCTTAACGATCCAAGACTGCCCGATCTTGGGAATGCCAAGTGAGATCGTCTAAGTGGTAAGGATGCGGTGCTTTCATTGACACAGGCCAAGTTCGTCTCTGGGTCGTGACAGGCAAATTCTTAAACTTGTTTAGTCAAGTGATGATCAAGATTGACAATTCTGTGAATTAACCTGTTTTATTGGCGCAAACATCGACTTCAGCATTACATATGGATCCTCGATGCCAAGGCTCTCTAATTTTTCCCTCACAGAGAAAATTTCCATCGTTGAAGTGAGTGTGACATGTTATATCACGTTTGGACTTTTTTCATGTTGTCATCAGTAAATACAGTGTGACATGATGTCATCACTATCTGATATTAGAGCTGCTCGTGATGCTCCATATTCCCTCAGCTTTGCAGTTTTTCACTTTGGTCATTTGACTCGGGCCACATTTGCTTGAAGTTGAGATCATTTTGTTAATAGAAGATTCTCAATGGTTGAAAGACATTCATTTCTTTTTGATTGGGAAAATGGATTTGATATACTGTACAAGCAAATTGAGTCATACTCACTGTTTTAACAGGTGTTATTTATCAAAGATTGGTGGAACCGTGGCTCAGTTGGGAAAGCATTGTCCTCACAGTTCGGAGGTCCCGGGCTCAATCCCGGACCCGCCTGTGTGTGGTTTATATGTTCTCCCCGTGCTTGTGTAGATTTTCTCGGGTAACTCTGGTTTCCTCCCGCATTCCAAAAACATGCAACATTAATTGGACACTCAAAATTGCCCCTCGGTGTGATTGTGAGTGTGTCTGTTTGTCTCAATGTGCCCTGCGATTGGCTGGCAACCAGTCCAGGGTGTACCCCGCCTCCTGCCCATTGACAGCTGCGATGGGCTACATCACTCCCCATGACCCTTGTGAGGGTAAGCGGTGAAGAAAATGGATGGATGGATTTATTAAAGATCACAAATACACTTGACAGTCTACTGCCCAAATTCCAGTCTTATTTCAATCATTTGCTCATTTGATGTTGCCATCATTAAACATGGACAAAATCCATAATGTTGAAAGTAAGGGTCTTCATGGTCCATATTTTGAAAAACTTTTTTGCTTTGTTTTTTTTTTTTTTTTTTTTTTTTTTGCTCAACAACTTTTCTTGAAATTAAAAAAAGAAAACAGCTTGCTTGAGTTACCAAACACGGCTTTCTTTAAATTAGTAGTATATCATACATTTCTGACATATATCATTGCACCACATGAACAACAGCTAGTACCCAAAAATTGTCAATTACTTATTTAATATGTGGAAAATCGATTTATTTGGGTGTCATCATTAAAACCATATAAACACAGTGGGCAAGTGCCACATCTTGCAGGCCTCATGCATGAACCCAAAAACTGTCAACAATCATCACCAAAATTTCCTCTCTACTCTTTGCAACTTAAATATTACAACAATCACCACAATATTTCAGATATTATGGACCAAATAAGGGAAGAATGGTGGCGCACTTGTCGAGCATTGGCCTTGACAGTTCCAAGGGGAGCGAGTTCAAATCCCAATACCGGCTGTGTCGAGTCTCCATGTTCTCCCGTGCCTGCGTTGGCTTTCTCCAGATTCTGCCGTTTCCTCCCATGTCCAAAAAACACTAATTTGTGAGTGGTTGTTTGCTTCTATGTGGCCTGTGATTGGCTCGCAATCAGTTAAGGGTGTACACTGCCTCCTCCCTGAAGATTTCTCGGATTGGCTCCAGCAATAATCCCATGACCCTTGTGAGGATAAGCGGCTCAGAAAATGGATGGATGGATATCCCTTGAATGGCTCCCTCGAGAAATATTTAAGTTTTTAAAAGGTGAACTTGAATGGAATTTATTTTCACTTTGCCAAGAAATTAGAGCTGTACGTGTTTTTCATACAGATATTTTTTAGGGTGAATATTTATTGCACAGAAAATGTTGTTTAGTGTTGGATTTCTATGTATAAAAATAATCCATGTTAAAAATTAGAGTTCATACTCTAATGCCAACGAATTACTTCCATATTTGTGTTTTGTTCATCTATTTTTGTATTTTTTTTGTGTGTTTTCTGGAAGGTGAACATGTTTCACAATTTGGAATGTTTGGCACATTCAAACCACTACAGTTAACAAACGTAATTCCACCGAGTGATGCGGTTTGCTAGTCCTGCTGATTGACGGAACGTGAGCAACAGTTTCCGTTGTGTAGAACTGGAGTTGTGATATTTGCCTGATCCGTGTGAGATTCCTGCTTGGCCTGTTTTCCAAAAAGAATAGCCCCACGAAAGGCAAGAGTTAACACTACTTAATTCCCTGTTGGGGAATCGAACCCGGGTCTTCCGCGTGACAGGCAGACATACTGTCCAATATACTAACGAGGAAATTTGAACAGTTGTTTCCCAGGAACAGATGGTCATGGCCTGGGTGGGGTTCTGGTCTGGAAATCACGAGTCGGGTGGAAGTTTCCGCAATTTAGTGGTAATCGTGTATGTTTCACATGTGAATAGTCTCTGGTTCAAAACTGTGTTTAAGCAAGCCAATTTTTAAAAATAGATTTTTCGTGTTAGCCAAAGTGCTGGCTCGTTGCATTGCTGGACATTGCTTGAACACTCGGTAGGATGGATTTAACCTTCATAAGTTTGCAAGAGACCAAGTTCGTCGTGAAAAATGGATTGCACGGGTGCAAAGGACGATAGCTTCGTGGGTTCCAAATGACAGGTCGGTCTTTGTACAGCTACTAAAAGAGATAATAGTTTGGGGCAGACCACGGAATACGTCCCTCATAATGTAACAAAAGATCCGTGTCGTATGACAAGGGTGCTAAATGTGTCAATGTGCGCATCGGACGACGTCGGGCTCGCCAGCGAACGCTGCTGCATCGGCTCACGGACGGCAGCGGCTATGAACAACGCTGCCGACAACGGCGCACTCACCCGTGTGTGACAACAACACCGTAAAGCAGCCTGGCTTAACGGTGTTGTTCATCACGGACGGCGGCTATGAACAACACTGTAAAGCGGCCCGGCGCTGCATCATGATTAGCCACCTCGGTGCCGACAAGGCTGGCATCCGTTTCAGCCGGCTTGGCCTTGTCAGCCGGGGTAGCTCGTCGCAGCCGGCCACCAGCCTTGTTGGCCGGGGTGGCTCTTCGCGACGACGGCCCGTAACGGCTCATCTCTGCCACGGAAGTGGATCGAATGGGGAGGCGGTTTGGCCGTGATCGCATATCATCTTAATATGGCTCGAAAGAATTGGGTAATATTGCCCCGGTAACTTCATTCAGTTGTGTGATGTTCTCTTCTTCGAAACGAGCTTCCGAGTCAGAAAGGGCGTGTTCATCTCATCATTATGCTCATGGTAAGTCCAGGAATATCACAAGTAACTACATATGCAGTATTTTTACATTGTGTATCTCATTTATTGAAAAAGACAGTAGACGACTGCAAATCATTATCGTGTACAGTGTAGCAATACAAATATGAAACTCGACAAATGTTTTTAGCTCCACTGTGCAAGGTAGACACACGTGGTAAATATAAAACATACAAGATACATCTATGTAAAAAAGCTTATCTGAATACAGTAGAATTGTAAGTAATGTATTTGCATTATTACATAGATTGAAGTGCAAATACTGACAACTATTAAACAGGCAAAACGTCAGACAACTATAAATAAAGGTCTCTTCTCAAAGTGTTTTTCAGGTCTATGTGGTACTGATCCTAAGGATGCCTCCTGTTGTGCTCCAAGATTGCGCCGTTCACCTCCATGTGAAGATCGACCAGATGTCGGTTCCTGTAAGAATACAAAACACTTGGTTCGGACTGAAAAGTCGCAAAAAAAAAAAAAAAAAAAAGAAATTAAGGAAGTTTGCGTTGGCTTTCGCTTGAAATTTCAGGATGAACGTACCCGTGACCTTTACGGGTGAACTTTATTTAACCTCACAGTTCTGAGGACCCGCGTTCGATCCTGCGTCAGTTTCCACCATGCACTCGGGTTTCCTCCCACATCCCAATAACATGCAACATTAATTGGAAACTCTAAATTGCCCCAAGTTGTGATTGTGAGTGCGGCTGTTGTCTGTCTCGATGTGCCCTGCAATTGGCTGGCAACCAGTTCAGGGTGTAACCCGCCTCCTGCCCGTTGACAGCTGGGATAGGCTCCAGCTCTCCCCGCGACTCTTGTTAGGATAAGCAGCTAAGAAATTGGATGGATGGACAAAAGTAGTGCTTAGCCTCCACCGTAGAGTATCTTGGTGCTGAGTGAGTTGAGGAGCTTCATTTGGAAGTAGTGCTTTGGCACCATGTAGTGTACTCTAAAGCCAAGTCTAAACCTTTATGCCAGGGGTGTCAAACTCATTTTTGTCATGGGCCACATTGTACTCGCGGTTTCCCTCAGAGGGCCGTTATACCTGTGAAACCATAAACATCCTTAACCGTCTCATCATATTTACACATGAAATTTATGAACTAGTTTTGGAATCAGAAATCAAGGCTAATAGGTTTTTCCCAACTACTGTTGTTTGGTAAAACAAAAATGCTTGTAATATCTCAACGTTATCATTTATGACGTGAGCATTTTAAATTTTGGTACGGATTTGAACAAAAAAAAAATCATGGAAGTAGATACATATGATTTGCCTCTGCGGGCCTCATAAAATCATGCAGCGGGCCAGATCTGGCCCCATGGCCTTGAGTTGGACACCCGTGCTTTATGAGGACGAATCAATCCCGTCTGCGTGTCACCGGTGGCTTGGAACAGAGATACAGAGAAACTGGAAGATTCACAGAAAGACATTAAAGTTGACGTCTTTGAAAATTCTCATGGATCAATTTTGCCGCTCAGCTCCTTGTTGAGGTTTGTGCCCAAAAAAAGTAAATAAATCCGAAAACAACCATTGGATGTGCATTCCAAAGTGGAGAGAAGGTCAAATGAAGTTCAATTGTAAAGGGTCTACTGATACTTGGGCTCATAATAACATTTCAAGCGCGAGCCGTCACTTTTCCAAGGTCGCGTGTGTGCACGTACCTTGCCTGGCTTGCCGACCAGTGGCGGACAGGCGTCGCTGTTACAAAAGCAGCGGACATCTTCCAGACTGAGGCCTTCGCAGTTCGTGTCCGTGGCCTGGAGGCGATTATCAGTCGCCCGGCTGATGATGCAGCAGATGAAGCCGTCGCCGCTGCGGTCCGGACTCCTTTGGAAGACCTTTCTGAGCGTTGAGACTGTCTCAACCAGGTTTAGCCATTTATGCAGGGTCACATTGAAGGGCAGTGACTTCAACGCGTGCGCCATCATCTCTGAAGAAGAAAAAAAAAAGTGTCACAAGAATGATTTGGATCAGCCAACCTTTGAAAATCCTCAATCAATTTTGTATTGCAAAACTGATTCTCTTTTAATAACCAAATATTAACACACAGAGACGAAAGAATAGCATAAGTGTCATGGTGTTATAGCCTGATATTTGGAAGTACATGGTAGAACTACACAAGCAGACGGAATAAATAAATAATACTCAAGCATAAATGATTTATTCTCTGCAAAGAATGATAAATATTAAATATTTGTGACCATTTTCTTCACGTGTGTCTGTAGTATTCTCCCCAAATTTCCCAATAGATGTCCACTGGATTGGATTGAAGCAAAAGATGCTCCAGAAAGTCAAATTCTTTACTTCTGATTTGAATATTTGACTACTGTAATTTTTTTATCAGGTTCAACATTCTAGTGTTCTATTAAAGTTTTTTTTTTTTTAAAAATAGGGGGCTTAAAGATTTAAACAGGAAAAGACGATTGGCGAGTCAAGTCAACCATATAAGTGCACAAATGACAAACCATTTTCCTTAAAAACACCACACGCACCATCTTCAAGGTACAATATTTTCCGCACTATAATGCTCCAAGATGTTCTCCTTGTGCGAGTCTTCGGACGCAGACAATACAGCCGCGCATATAAAGGAGACTCTTAAGTCCAAAGTCAGGAGTTACGACAAAGGGCGTCTGTTTTTGGCTGAGCTCATGCTACATTTGGGGAGATATGACATCCTCAGGCAGGTATTTGGGTTCAGCCGGGACGATGTGGAGAGAGCTTTGAGATACGAGCAGGTTCTACCCAGATTCAGGTGAGTGCTATTTTATTATTTTTCTCTCATGGTTTAAAAAAAAAAAAGCCTTGTTGCAAGAATTTAGGCTGACTTCTTTTATGAGGGGCAGAACGTCTTTTAAGATAACCACAAGACTCCAGTTCTGATTGATTCACTGCCCCAAGAATGTGGAGTTTCACTTTCTTCCCGAGCTATACTCCCTCCCTGTTAATCTCACTTTCTAAAAACATAAATCCGTACTTTTTTGGCTTCAGCCCTCATTTGAAAGCAGTTCCTCTGGATGTCTGGCCTAGCTGGCAAGTAATCAAAAAGAAACTTGTTGTCAGGACGGTTATGTGAAGTACTGTGCTGCCACGATTGCGTAACGGTGGGGTGGAACAGCTCTCAACATATTCTTGATTTGTTTGGGACACTTCACCTTCATATAACAAATTAAAGTACATTATTAGACTGTAAAAGTGCCAGATTTTGCACAGGACTTAAATCCATCTGTTGTTCCCATAACATAAAACATACGTGAGCAATAGCCTATTAAATACAAAAGTAGCTAAATTCAACTGACTACAATTCGCTGTCCTAAATTCAACTGGCTGGGTTTTGGGTTCTGACCTGAAGTAACCCTGCCTTCTTATAACACTGAATTCAGACAGTGAATTTTACCCAGTTGAATCTCAGGAGACTCAAAATATTGTTAGAATTTTAAAGGTTGAATTTTTTTCATGTGGTGAATTTGTTTACATTGAAATGTTAAACTGAAATGCAGCTCTTGAAAATGTGATCACTTTGAAGTTACTGTGAATTTTACTATAGCATTTTTTAATTCAAATTTTGGTGGCACATATTTACTTCCATATATGCGCATCTTCAAATGAGAAAAGACCAACAAAGTGGTGGGCCCAGACCTCGATGTCCCCATTCTGCCTCGCGTGTTTTTGACAAAGTTGTTGTTTCTGATTTTTATATTCACATTCAATAAGTAGCCAGGCGCTCCACAAATATAGAGATGCAAATATTTGCCTACAAGTCATTAAAAATTCCCTTTTCCCCTTTTAATGTTCAAGTTTTTGTATGTCACAAAGGTTCAGTTCCTAATGTCCATCTTGCTTCCTCCCGCAGAGTTTTCTGATGGCTCACATCAGCGAGGACATGGCCAAGGATGATGTGAGCAGTGTTAAGTTTCTGCTGGTTCACATGCTGCCGTGTGAGAAAATGGAAACCGCCAAGGTAGGAAATTGTGCTGGTGGGGGACTTTTTGTTGTTGCTGCTCAAAATTTTGAAGTTGTTGGACTTCCCGTTGTTTTCTTGCTCACGCAGGATTTCTTGGACTTGGTTGTCGAACTCGAGCACGTGGGCAAGGTTTCCCCAACAAGGGTGGACCTTTTAGAGGAATGTTTAATGGATGTCGGCAGGGTAGACCTGGCCAAAAAGCTCAAGGTGAACAAAATGTCAGCCGAGTGTGTGTAATACTGATTTACTACTAGTAGAACCAACTGAACTCCACAATTTTGGAAAAATTGCACAATTTCACCATAGTCCTTTTAATCCTTAAAATGCTCGAGACGTTATACACTCAGCAAGTTAGCCGAAGCCAAGTGCCGGATTTCCATTTAATGATGGGTCATGATGGGTTGTTTTCACTGATGTCACATTTTTTGCTGAATTACCCACACACCGCTGTGTGCCGCCATTTAACCTCTCTACCTAACGCGTACCCAGTGTGGAAGTCTCCGGAATGCTCTCCGTTACCGATTGGGTCTCGGGACTCAAGTGCACAAGAGAGGACTTGCTAACCATCATAGAGCCTACTTCTGACTTTTTTTTATTCGGCAACTCTCGCCAGTTCTCTGAAGCTTTTTCCAGAATCCGGCTGCGTAAGCGGGGACATCGTCTAAAGCTTCCGACAATATACTTTGGACATTCTGCGGCTCTGTGCTTCACGGAGACTTGGCTTTGTGGAGGATTGACTGACGCTGCGATCATGCTGCCTGGCTTCAACCTCCATTGTGCTGATGTGTCGCCGAGCTAAGCTAACAAGCTTAATTGATACTGTGTTCAGAAGGCGAACTTTACAGTTAAGATCGTTTTTTTGTTATTCACTTGAAAGATTCACGAATTTGGTGAAATACTGGATTTGTTTATTCTTTTGTCTTTCTGCCATTGTCATCTAATTTTAAACAAACATTTCGCTTTACTTGTGGTGAACTAATATGCAGGTTTTACTTTTTGCCTTTGACTTTTTACCGCCTTTTCGTTTTCCGTGTTGGCATACAGGTAAGTGCTCCTCCTTTGTGAGTTCTGTCACAGAAAGTAAAAGACCAAGGGTCCAATACTGCACCATTGTGACTCAGTCCTGAGTCCCATGAGGGCAGGTAACCAGTCCAGGTTTGATGTGCTGTCGGTCACGTCATCAATAAATGCGGTTAGAAACATAATGTTGTCCATCTGAGTAACGGGAGCTCAGTGATGAAAAATGGCCACCGTTCGAGGCAGCACAATGGGTGACATCTTGTGGAAACAACCCACATATTATATTGGAGTGTGGACAGTATTTGAAGAAACGCAATCTCACATTCACGTACCGTACTAATCCCAAAATTTAAATGAAACTCGTCAACAATAATCAACTGGTGAAATGATAACTGCTTTGAACGTTTTTTCTCTTCTTGGCCTGTTTCGCTGACTTCTCGTGTATTTTCCATCTGATTTCAGTCAACGTGCCAGCAGTACCTGAGGATGTGGTACACCACACCTGCAAGGTAAGATTCATACTCAAACTATTTATAGAAATAAGTACATAACAACAATTTAATGTTGTATTTTGCAACTGCACTTTTGTGCATTTATTTTAGCCGCAATTGTACCTTAATGTTTTTTTTTTATTATTATTAATTTCATTGCACCTTGTGGAGACGCACTCATCATTTAATTGTATGCACAGCATATAATGACAATAAAGGCTATTGATTGATTTCTTGATTGATTGGGACACCTGACAAACTATTCCTACCAAAGTTCATAGCACGCAGCTTTTTAAAATGTCTTTTTAAGACGAAAAATTAAAGTGGTCTCGTCCAACATTTGTGATGTACTCTACGATATTAAATCACGGACTAAAACTTTTGTCCTACTTTTGTTGCTCTATTTGATCAACCCGTGTTGAATTTCAACCATGTCTCTGCTTGCATCCCTGTAGGAGAGTCCAGTCAGTCGGTACACATTCACCAGTGACACCAGAGGGGAGTGCGTAATCATAGACTGCGTGGGGAATGACGGAGGTGAGTATAATCGGGCTATATTTCTACAGTACATACATTTTGAAAAACGCTGTTTTGTGTACAGTAGAACTTAGGACTGGGAACTACAGTGCTGTATTCTCCGCACAAAAGGCACACCTAAAAGCCTTTAATTTTCTCAAAAGCCAACGGTGCGCCTTATAATCTGGTCTAATCGGCTTTAGTGCAGCTCCATCTAATGGATGCATAACGGAACCCCAGGGTCTACTGTAGTCTATTCTATGTGCCTTATATATCAAAAAAGTTTTAAAATAAGCCATTAGTTGAAGGTGCGCCTTATAATACGGTGCACCGTATAGTGCGGAAAATATGGTACCTTACACTTAGTGGTGAGCAAGTGAGGCCTCATGAAACAACACTGAGGCTTTTCTAATATTTGCCCCCAATTTAAAAAAAAAAAATGTAAAAACACTCTAGAATGTTGAACCGAAGAAAAACTTCCAGTAGTGAAATATTAAAATCAGAAAGAAAGAATTTGAGTTTCTGGAGCATCTTTTGCTTCAATCCCGTGGACATCGAGTGTGTCCGGCTTGGTAAATTTGGGGAGAATACGACAGACATACGTGAAGCAAATGGTCACAAATCCTTAATATTTATCATTCTTTGCAGAGAATAATCGTCCCGGCTGAACCCAAATACCTGCCTGAGGATGTCATATCTCCCCAAATGTAGCATGAGCTCGGCCAAAAACAAACGCCCTTTGTCGTAACTCGTGACTTTGGACTTAAGAGTCTCCTTTATATGTGCGGATGTATTGTCTGTGTCCGAAGACTCGCACAAGGAGAACTTCTTGGAGCCTTATAGTGTGGGAAAATATGGTACCTTACACTTAGTGGTGAGCAAGTGAGGCCTTATGAAACACCACTGAGGCTTTTCTAGTATTTGTGCTGAAAAAGATTCCAAGCCTAAAGGCTTTGAAGATGGTGCGTGTGGTGTTTTTAAGGAAAATGGTTTGTCATTTGTGCACTTATATGGTTGACTTGACTTGCCAATCGTCTTTTCCTGTTTAAATATTTAAGCCCCCTATTTTTTTAAAAAAAACTTTAATAGCACTCTAGAATGTTGAACCTGATGAAAAATTTACAGTAGTCAAATATTAAAATCAGGCGTAAAAAATTTGATTTTCTGGAGCATCTTTTGCTTCAATCCAATCCAGTGGACATCTATTGGGAAATTTGGGGAGAATACTACAGACACACGTGAAGCAAATGGTCACAAATATTTAATATTTATCATTCTTTGTCATGCTCCGGGCTTCCTGCCCAGGCTGGGCTTGGCCAGCCAATTAGTCAGAGCACACCTGCACCGTGTTACAGTTGATGACGCCCAGTATATATAGGACTTGGGGGACGACTTGTCCTTCGCTAGATCGTCGTCCTTGTTGCCTCGTTCCCGCACTCCTCTTTGCCTGACTTCTGCTCTCCGTGCACTGACCCACGCCTGTCCACTGACCACCCTCGTAAGCCTGCCGTACTATTACTTCTGATTGTTTGGACTGTCTGCCTGATCCTAGACCTTGGACCAAATAAAGGTTTCCTCTGCACTGTCTGCTTGTCTCTGGAGTCGTGCATTTGGGTCCACCCTCGTGGCTAACCTCCCCGGCTAGCGTGGTTGCCACGCCAATGGTGGCCACTCCACCGGTACCACCATTTCCGCCCGCACCGTTCTCCACGGAGCTCCCCTTTAGCGGCGTTACCCCGCTCTCCCGACCGGAACGATTCTCAGGCGACTCGGGGAACGTCAAGCCTTTCCTCGTTCAGTGCGATCTCCATTTTGCAAGCGGCCGCTTTTCCCACGGACCGCTCCCGTATCTCCTTTGTCATCTCCCACATGACGGGGAGGGCAGAGGCGTGGGCCACTGCCGAGTGGAGTCGTAACTCGGATATCTGCCGTTCATGGACGAGGTTCGTCTGCGCGCTCACCCAGGTTTTCCTCGCTCATGACGATTCGTCAAGGACATCGTTGTGTGTCCGACTACGCCATTGAGTTCCGAATCTGCGCCGCCGAGAGTCGATGGAACGAGGACGCCCTGCACGACTCCTTTTTCCAGGGGCTTTCCCCCCAAATCCAGGGTCTCCTCGTCGCTGTAGATCTTCCTCCCACGCTGGACGCACTCATCGCGTTGGCCCTCAAGGTTGTCCAGCGACTAGTAATGGAGGATCAACTAGCCGTGATGACTGAGGGAGGGGTCCAGTCCAGCTGCCGCCCGGTCATCCACTGCTGGACCCACTCGACGGGCCAGTGGAGGAGCATCTGCGCCGGCGACGGGAGGGACGTTTGGGACACTTGATCGCCCGCTGCCCGATTTGACCAGAGCACTCTGACATCAGGATCTCTACTCCGGTGAGTGTGCGGTATACCGCGGCGGGATCAGGGAGGTCCCTTCTTCACCTCACCCTGGGAATGGACTCCCGTTCATGCACTGTGACGGGTTTCATAGATTCCGGGTCGGACGCAAACCTGATAAATCCCCGCGTGGTCGAGGGGCTGGGGGCAGCAACTTTCCCCACGCAACGGCTTCGTCACGCCTATGCCGCCAACGGCAAGTTCCTTTGTCGGGTTACACATCACACTCAGATGCTACGTATGAGCTTTCCGGACGCTCACTTGGAGCGTATTAGCTTTCATGTCTTCAACACACGTAGTAGCGACATCATCCTGGGCAGCCCGTGGCTCAAAGAACATAACCCGCACATAGATTGGACCACGGGTCAGATCAAGACTTTGGGAGAGGACTGTCTCAGTCGCTGTTTCGCTGTCCAGGAAGACAAGGGTATTCAAGTCGCGTCAGTTCGGCTAACAGAACCTAGTACCGCCCCGGAGCTGACCGCGGTACCCTCCTGCTACCATGACCTACGGGAGGTGTTCTCTGAATCTAAGACAAAGTCTCTGCCGCCACATCGGTCATACGACTGCGCGATTGAACTCCTGCCAGGCACCTCTCCTCCCAGAGGGAAACTGTTCTCGTTAACAGGACCAGAGCATCAAGCCATGAGGGACTACATCGAGTACTCGCTGGCAGCCGGACTCATTCGCCCCTTATCCTCACCAACCGGTGCGGGGTTTTTTTTTTGTCAAGAAGAAGGACTCCACGCTGCGACCCTGCGTCGACTACCGAGGACTGAACGACATCACAGTCAAGAACAGGTACCCTTTGCCGCTGATCGCTACAGCATTCAAACTCCTTCAGGGAGCCCGGCTCTTCACCAAGCTCGACTTGCGCAGCGCTTACCATCTGGTGTGGATTCGGGAAGGGGATGAGTGGAAGACAGCATTCAACACCCCCACAGGGCACAATGAGTATCTTGTGATGCCTTTTGGACTGACAAACGCCCCGGCCGTCTTTCAAAACTTCATTAACGACGTGCTTCGGGAGTTTCTGAATAGATCTGTCTTTGTATACCTGGATGACATTCATCTTTTCAGCAGACCTAACCTCTCACATTCAACAAGTCAGAGGTGCTCCGGCGTCTGCAGCAGCACCAATTGTACGTGAATATGGATAAGTGTGAGTTCCATCGGGCATCCGTGTCCTTCCTGGGCTTTGTCCTGGCTGAGGGAGAGATACGGATGGACCCCGGGAAGGTCGACGCAGTGGCCTACCCCCACCAACAGGAGGGATGTACAGAGGTTTTTGGGATTTGCCAATTTCTATAGGAAGTTCATAAGGAACTTCAGTTCCGGGGCCGCTCCTCTGCATTCGCTCACCTCGCCACACACCACCTTCGCGTGGTCCGGGACCTGCCAGGAGGCCTTCAGCAGGCTAAAGGCAAGTTTCACTACTGCGCCTGTTCTCATTGTTCCAGACCCAGATAACCAGTTTGTTGTGGAGGTGGATGCATCTAATTCAGGAATCGGAGCAGTCTTGTCGCAGAGGAGTCCCAGGGACGGAAGGATCCACCCGTGCGCGTTCCTGTCTAGGAAGCTGACCCCGGCAGAGAGGAACTACGACGTGGAAGATCGGGAACTGCTGGCGGTCAAGAGCGCATTGGAGGAGTGGCGTTACTGGCTGGAAGGCTCGCAAGTACCGTTCGTTGTCTTCACAGACCATAAGAACCTTGAATAGCTGAAGTCTGCGAAGAGGTTGAACGCCCGTCAGGCCAGGTGGGCCCTGTTTTTCACCCGCTTCCGCTTTACCGTGTCCTTCCACCCAGGCTCCAAGAACGGCAAGCCGGATGCACTCTAACGGATCCACGAGGGAGGGCGCACGGATTCAGAAGCCACTACTATCCTGCCAGTGGCATGCTTCGTGTCCGGCTTCTCCTGGGCGGTCGAGTCGCGGGTGAAGGAGGCCCTGGGAGAGACGCCGCCGCCCGCGGATTGTCCGTCGGGCCGCCTTTTCATCATTCCATCTCTGCGGGGAGCCTAACCCATCCCAACAAGACGGTCTGCCACCCGGGTATGGCGAAGACGCGTTCAGTGGTCGAACAAAGGTTCTGGTGGCCTAACCTCAGCAGGGACATAAGGGAGTTCGTCAACACCTGCCCGGTGTGTGCTGCCAATAAGACTTCCCGCCTAAGGCCTGTTGGTGAGTTGCGACCCCTGTCCGTGGTCGCACATCGCGCTGGACTTCGTCACCGGCCTGCCGCCTTCACAAGGGAACACAGTGGTGCTGTCCGGAGTGGACCGTTTCTCCAAGATGGTCCACTTCGTGCCACTTCCGAAGATCCCGTCGGCCAAGCAGACAGCCCAGCTGGTGTTAGACGAGGTCGTCCATTACCACGGGCTACCCCAGGACATCGTTTTGGACAGGGGTCCGCAATTCAGCGCCCGTTTCTGGAAGGAATTCTGCAACTTCATCGGCGCTTCAGCTAGTCGGACATCGGGTCATCACCTGGAGTCTAATGGCCAGAAAGAGGATAAATCAGGAATTAGAGACCGGTCTTCGATGTCTGGCATCCAGGGACCAGAGCACGTGGAGCCAGCACATCAAGTGGGTGGAGTATGCCCACAATTCTCTACCCTCCGCCTCAACAGGTATGGCTCCACTCCATGGCGTGCATGGCTATCCTCCGTCCCTGTTTCCTCCACTGGTCACAGACTCCGGTCCCGTCGGCCCTGGCCGTGGTGTGACATTGCAAACGGACCTGGGAAGCAGCTCGGAGGACACTGCTGCGCCTACAAGGCCGCAGCGGACCGCAAGAGAAGGGCCGAGCAGCGAAGTGTGGCTCTCCACCAAAGATCTCCCGCTGCGGACGGAATCCCGCAAACTTGCTCCCAGGTTCGTTGGCCCGTTCCTGATTTCCAAGATCATTAACCCAGTCGCAGTCTCTCTCAAACTGCCCAGGTCGATGAAGGTGCACCCTACGTTCCACGTCAGCAAACTTCGCCTGAATCGCACTTCGTCGCTGGCTCCTCCGGTCAAGCCCCCCCGCATGGTCGACGGTGGGCCGGTGTATACTGTGCGCTGGTTGCTGTCTTCCTGCCGCAGAGGAAGGGGGGTCAAGGAGGAGGAGTGCTCCTGGATCCCCTCCTGCTTCGTCGTGGACCGCTCCCTCATCAGGGACTTTCACGCGGCTCACCCTGATGCTCCTGGGCTGTCCAGAGCCGGCCGTTGAGGGGGGGGGGGTACTGTCATGCTCCAGGCTTCCTGCCCAGGCTGGGCTTGGCCAGCCAATTCGTCAGAGCACACCTGCACCGTGTTACAGTTGATGAAGCCCAGTGTGTGTGTGTGTATATATATATATAGATAGATAGATAGATAGGACTTGGGGAGTACTTGTCCTCCGCTAGATCGTCGTCCTTGTTGCCTCGTTCCCGCACTCCTGTTTGCCTGACTTCTGCTCTCCGTGCACCGACCCACGCCTGTCCACTGACCACCCTCGTAAGCCTGCCGTACTATTACTTCTGATTGTTTGGACTGTCTGCCTGATCCTAGACCTTGGATCGAATAAAGGTTTCCTCTGCATTGTCTGCTTGTCTCTGGAGTCGTGCATTTGGATCCACCCTCGTGCCCCGTTGGTGACATTCTTTGCACAGAATAAATCATTTATGCCTGAGTATTTATTTATTTTGTCTGCTTGTGTAGTTGTACCGTGTATCTCCAAATATCAGTTACGTAGAGAGTTATAACACCATGACACTTATGTTATTCTTTCATCTCTATGTGTTATTAAAAGAGATTCAAATAGTTTTGCAATACAAAATCGATGGATAAAGGATTTTCAAAGGTTGGCTGATCCAAATCATTCTGGTGACACTTTTTTTTTTTTTTTTCTTCAGAGATGATGGCGCAGGCATTTAAGTCACTGCACTTCAATGTGACCCTGCATAAATGGCTAAACCTGGTCGAGACAGTCTCAACGCTCAGGTCTTCCAAAGGAGTCCGGACCGCAGCGGCGACGGCTTCATCTGCTGCATCATCAGCCGGGCGACTGATAATCTCCTCCAGGCCACTCACACAAACTGCGAAGGCCTCCGTCTGGAAGATGTCCGCCGCTTTTGCAACGGCGACACCTGTCCGGCACTGGTCAGCAAGCTGAAACTGTTCTTCGTCCAGAGCTACACTGTGTCGGAGTTCCAACCCTGTGCTGTAGAGAACCGCTGTGATGACAGCTGGGAGACGGACGGTGGCGCCGGTCAGCTGAGACCCGATTGTCGCCCGTCAGATGCGGACGTGCTCTGGAGTCACTGCTCGACCGGAGAGCATCAACTGCAGCGAGGCCGACAATGTTCAGTTTACCTCAAGGCTTTGACGGACGCCTTGGGCAGAAGCCAGGGAAGGTACGTGCGCACACGCTACCTTGGAAAAGTGACAGCTAGCGATTAATATGTGATTATGAGCCCAAGTATCAGGAGATCCTTTACATTTGAACTTTATTTGACCTCTCTCCGCTTTGGGACTCACATCCAACGGTTCTGTTTTCGGGTTTATTTACTTTTTGGGGCACAAACCGCAACAAAGAGCAGAGCGGCAAAATTAAGCCATGAGAATTTTCAAAGACGTCAACTTCAATGTTTTTCTGTGAATCTTCCAGTTTCTCTGTATCTCTGTTCCAAGCCCCTGGTGACACTCAGTACGGGATTGATTCATCCTCATAAAGCACTGGTCTTAAACTCAAACCCCGGGGGCCAGATCGAGCCTGCCGCATAATTTTATGTGATCTGCGGAGGCAAATCATATGTACCCACTTCCATGATTTTTTTTTTTTTCAACCCTCACGCGGGGATTGCTGGAGCCTATCCCAGCTGTCAACTGGTTGCCAGCCAATTGCAGGGCACATAGAGACAGATAACAACCGCAGTCACAATCACAACTTGGGGCAATTTAGAGTGTCCAATTAATGTTGCATGTTTTTGGGATGTGGGAGGAAACTGGAGTGCCTGGAGGAAACTCACGCAGGCACGGGGAGAACATGCAAACTCCACACAGGTGGGGCCGGGATCGAACGAGAGTCCTCAGAACTGTGAGGCCAACGCTTTACCATGTTCAGAGAACGTTAAATAAAGTTCACCCGTAAAGGTCACGGTTACCTTCATCCTGAAACTTCAATAACTTTGTTTTTTTCAGTCCTCACCAAGTGTTTTGTATTCTTACAGGAACCGACATCTGGTCGATCTTCACATGGAGGTGAACGGCGCAATCTTGGAACACAACAGGAGGCATCCTGAGGATCAGTACCACATAGACCTGAAAAACACTTTGAGAAAAGACCTTTATTTATAGTTGTCTGACGACTTGCCTGTTTAGTAGCTGTCAGTATTTGCTCTTCAATCTATCTAACAATGCAAATACATTACTTACTATTCTACTGTATTCAGATAAGCTTTTTTACAGAGATGTATCTTGTATGTTTTATATTTACCTCGTGTGTCTACTTTCCACAGTGCAGCTAAAAACATTAGTCGAGCGTCATACTTGTTTTGCTACACTGTACACGACAATGATTTGCAGTCGTGCCTCTACTATTGTCTTTGTGAATAAACGAGATACACAATGTAAACATACTGCATATGTAGTTATTTGTGATATTCTTGTACTTACCATGAGCATAATGATGGTTCTCTTTAGGTCTTGAGCTCAAATTATTAAGCTACCCTCCCTTGAGGACAGGGCAGCAGTTGAAGATGACAATATAATTGAAGTAAATAAGATTCATAGTGTTTGGAATGGAAAAATAATTCCTTTTATTAAAGGTTAAGTGTCATCCCAATAAACATTCTAAAATGGATATTGAAATGAAAAATACAAATAACATTATTCACTTCAATGTCGATTTTTTTAACATTGAAATCCAACACGTAAAAAACATCTTAAAATTTTCTGTCCAATGAATATTCACCTTAAAAAATATCTGTTTTAAAAAATACAGCGTAACACATTGAGCTCTAATTTCTTGGCAATGTGAAAATAAGGGGCCAGACCTTCCTCACATGGGATATCTGTTCCCATCTAAATAAAATTGTTGTGATTTGGGAAGCACTTGAACTGGGCTGCACATCTTTGATAATGAGATATTAAATGCGGTCAGCATTCAATTAAATTTTGCCTCTCAAATAGGCCCAAGATAACAAAAGTAAATAAAATCTTACAAAGCCATAACCAGCAATAAAATTGACTGCGTTCATTTAGTCTAATCAAGATTATTTGCAATATTTTTTGAATGGTGTTATACATAATCCGTAAAACTTCAATTGTTAAGTTAAAATATCTTTTAAGTATTGGCGACACAGTGGCACAGTTGTAGAGGGTTGGCCCCAAAGGCAGGGTGTTGAAATTGCAGCACCGCCCGTGTTGAGTTTGCGTGTTCTCCCCGTTCCCGCATGGGTTTTCGCCGGGTATTCCGGTTTCATCTCTCATCTCTCAAAAATATACATTAAATGGAGACTCTAAATTGCCCTTACAGGTGTGATTGTTAGCACAACTGTTGCTCATCTCCATGTGCCCTGTGATTGACTGGCAACCAGATCTGGGTGTACCCCGCCTCCTGTGTATTGATAGCTAGAATAAGCCCCAGCAATCCTGTGACCCTCGTGAGGATAATCGGCTCAGAAAGTGGAGAGATGTGTAATGTTTAAGTTGTTGAGGGGTATAATTCTTCCTTTGGATGCAAGAGGTACTCGGTCCCAATTCCCACACAAACCCCAATATAATTTAGATAACCATTATCAATTGTCATGTGCTCCACCATGTGGCAAAAAGATCAATCCATTGGGTTGTTGGTCTTGTGGAGTGCTTATCAATTGTTTCCTGTTACAAGCCCCCCTGCAAAAAAAGGAATAAAATGAGAACCCCTGCCTCCACCTGCAACCCTAGAATACATCTCTATATAACATTGTATATAAACAATAATCTCATGTTATCCTTATAAAATACTGACATAAATACATCCTCCATTCATTTTCTTTGCCGCGTATCCCCACAAGGGTCGTGGGGAGTGCTGGAGCCGATTGCACCTTTCAATGGCCAGGAAGCAGGAGGCTGAACTGGTTGCCAGCCAATGGCAGGGCACACCGAGACAAACAGCCAGACTCACAATCACACCTTGGGGCAATTTGGAGTGTCCAATTAATGTTGCATGTTTTTGGAATGTGGGAGGAAACCGGAGTGGCCGGAGAAAAACCACGCAGGCACAGGGAGAACATGCAAACTCCACAGAAGCCGGTCCGGAATTTAACCTGGGACCTCAGAGCTGTGAGGCCAACACTTGTCCACTCCGGGTCGAGTGGCATGATTAAAAAAAAGGTGTCAACGGGTATGTCTTTTGTGGCTCATTGGTCTTGGGTCATGATTCTTGCTTAGGGTGCAAGCGGTCCCAAGTTCAAAGACCTTGGTATCTAAAACACTACAAATGTGAAATTGAATGCGATGAGTTGAAATTGAAAAAAAGGAAACATTTCTGTTCCAGGATGGTGTGTAAAGTACCACAAACCAGAAAAGTCAGACATTTGGATTCAGACGAGTATAAAATGGATTCCCTCAGGAAAATATAACATTCACATTGACCACAACAGCCAAAGGGCAAACATGGAGTAGGGGGCAGATGCGTTTACACAATTGTATACAAACCAGCTGAGACTGAGAGCGTAGTGGTATACACACCTGCCTTTAGTGTGGGCAGCGTAGGTTTGATTCCTGCTCAGTGACGGTGTCAGTTATGTCCCCTGTGACTGACTGGCTACCAGCTCACAGTGTGTACTGTCTTTTGTGTGATGTTAGCTGGGGTGGGCTCCAGGACTCCTGTGACCGTTGCGGGGATAAGTGGTTGAGAAAATGGATGGATCATTCATTCACATAATCGGGAGTCCAAAACGGCAACTGCTTTTATTTTCACACATGCACACTTTTTCACCCCATTCAGAGTGAGAGCATCCACAAATCCTGACTAGACCGACTATGAAGAATAAACCCACAATGCAGTGCACAGTTAACATGCCAGTCGTGTGTCCCCTTTCCTGGGCAACGGAATCCGATATTCTCCCCGTGGGACCCGCGGTTCACATCCACAATCAAAAAAGAGTTGGCATGATCTCTGTGTGGGTTTTCTCCACCCACTCTGGTTTCCTTCCATGCCATGAAAACATCAATGGAAGATTGACATGAAGAATCATCATCATCATCATCATCATCATCATCATCATCATCATCATCATCATCATCATCATCATCATCATCTACCCTTCTTCCCTTTTTAAGTATTCACTGATTTATTCATAAAACATGAAAACACTTCAACCGGGAATGAAAAGAGAGTGTAAATGAAATGGGCAGTGGTGTACATGAATGGCTTTAATGCTGAAACCGGAAATGAATGATTATCGAGAAAATATTCAACTAAGTTCCTTAAACGCTGAAACAGAAATGGACACAATTTTCAAATGATCCTACTTTGTTCCCTGCATGACGATGGCAGTTGGGGGTCTGCAGGAGGGGACTTGAGATGTGAGGTGAGGCCTGCAGCCAGACTCTCTCATGTGGAAAAGGACCACGAAACCGAGAGAAAGGAAAGGAAAAGCAGACTGAGCGTCCAGGCAGCTGATTGCCACTAAGATTTTGTTGTTTTTGTGTCCCCACACTAATTCCTCTAGAATGTTGTTTTGATTTGTTTTTCGCTTGAGCTTAAATTTCCAAGGAAAGTCAGACCTGAATGAGAATACAAAGATTTGTTTTTTTTTTTTGCAGTCAAACATGTCAACATGGTGGTTACCAATGTAGCGGTTATCTCGTTTTCCTGGTCCTTCCTTCCCTCCTTACTTCCTTCTTTTCTTGCTTCCTGCACTCATTCATTGCTTCCTCCAATACTTGTTTGCTTTCTTCCTTCCTTGTTTCCTTCCCTTCCTTGTTCCAATGTTTTTTGCTTCTTTCGTTCCTACCTCTTTCCCCATCATTTTATCCTTGTTTTTCTTCCTCAATATATTCTTTGCTTCCTTCCTTATTTCTTTCCTTCCTACCTTGTTTCCCTGTTTTTCCTCTCTTCATCATTTCCTGTTCCCTTCCTTCCTCATTTTGTTGTGTGTTCCCTCCTTTTTTTCTTCCTTCCGATAAAAGCTCCCTTACAAGCAAGCAAGCAACAAAACAACACTTGTTTCCACCCGGGGACCTTTCGCGTGTTAAGTGAACGTGATCACCACTATACTATGGAAACACATAAAAGTACATGGGTTTTGTTGAAGTTGCCATAATTTCCGGTCAAAGCATTGTTCAATGCTAAGTACGCTGAGATAAAAAACAAAAATACATTTTATAGTGCGACATCCAGAGTTTGTCTGATACCGTTAAACATTTAGAAGATGATAAATTAAGGTACATGGAAAAATTAGAGACACTTGGCATAGAGGATCCATATCTAATGCTGAAATCGGTGTTGTCGCCAATAAAACAGGTTAATCCACAGAATTGTCAATCTTGATCATCACTTGACGAAACAAGTTTAAGAATTTGCGTGTCACGACCCGGAGACGAACTTGGCCTGTGCCAATGAAATCACCGCATCCTTACCACTAGACGATCTGACTTGGCATTCCCGAGATCGGGTCAGTCCTGGATCGTTAAGCATTCTCACTGCAGCCAACAGCTTTTTACAGCCTATTTTCGTGGCAGTTTCCACAAAGCTGTGATCGCGTTGTGGTGAGTTCTCTGCGTTGTTGCCACGCAATCCTTGTTCAATTCCGGGTCGCAGCAGGTATAAAGCCCCTCAGTCGCCTTTTTCGATGCTGTTATTTGACGGGTGTGGGACACTGAAAATTGTAAACATGGGTTTCCAGAAGGTACAGGTTTTTTGTTGGGCTAGTGGTGCGATGGATAACGTATCTGACCATGGATCAGAAGGTTCTAGGTTCAAGTCCTGGCTAACTTTGGTGTGTTTTTTGCAGGTGCGATCAAAACCAGTTCAGAATGATGTTTTAGGTATGTTCACCTGAAATGTCTTCTTCGAAGGTTAGATCACAAATATATTCACCTTTTTTCTTTATACTTCAAGTACTCCTTTATAAACCACATCAGCCATTTTAAACTAATTATATGGCAGAGATGCATCAATTGAATCATGAAATATGATGCAGAAAGCACATTCTGCTATTTGCATCCCGTGCCTGACGGTCTTCATCTTTTTCCGGTGCTGTGATGTCGAGATCCAGGCCCCTGTAAGAGCTTTTCCTTGACAATTTCCAATTGTCACATGATATACTATTTGTCAAAAAGGTTAATACTTTCCAGTCAATCGCAAGGCAGTTGCTGAGAAAAAAAAAACATCAGCCGTACTTTTTTTTTTAACTTTAGCTCATCGCGCATGTGCAAACAATGACAGTTCAGGAAAACACGCTGTTTGCGAGTCCCGCCCTATTTTCAGCCCTCGCTGAAGAAATCTTATCAAACATGAGTATGGATGCTGCAGTAAAGAAGACAAAAACGTATCACTTTCATATGGAATGTGAGGCGAACTTTTTTTTCACAATGTCATTTTTGAAGTGCTTTTGCCTCATCTGCCAGTGTAGTGAAATGTGGAACGGTGACAACAAGTTACAAATTTCAGTGTGGATTGGAGATTGGAATGGAGATTAACAAATTCAATATAAATTCCATCGATGTAATGTTTTCTGTATTAGTTCTACAGGGGTATTTTCTTATTTGGCATATTATGACTTATTTGGCCTATGTATTTAAATACAGTGGAACGACGAAGGTCTCGATAACAAAAAATTCACATTTCAAAACGCCTCCTCGGAAAAACTATTGTCTCGAATTACGAAGAAAATTCAAGATACGAAAGGAAAAAATAGGTGCCGGATTCCCCAAATTCCACCAAACATAAACATCCTGTATCTTTGTTTGTGTGGCGCGATAGAGCTGCTCTCCTATTGGCTATTACAAAGAATTTCCTGGCATCCCATTGGCTCGGAGGGACATCAATCTTTACCCATGATGCACTTCCTGTATCTTGCTTTATGTCGCACGATAGAGCTGCTCTCTTTGACACTCGACTATCACCGAATCGCGTTTACGCTGTCACCCACTATCACAAGTAACGCACACTGGAAACATTTTTCGTTTGTGTTTTTTGCAAGTTTATTCATAATTCTTCACCATGCGCCCCAAGAAACTTTCGTGGAATTAAGTTGTGTGCATGCAGGCGTATGTTTTCTCTCGGGTGTCAAACGTTTGCTTCCCCCTCCGTCCCCCATTCTGCCTTTTGTTTGTCCCTCACCCTTATATATGCATAGTCACTCAACACCAAAGGTAAATGAACATACTTATTTTATTGTTTACATTATGTACTTTGAATGCTTATTTTTGGTGGCAGGGATCATGGGGCTCTAAACGGATTACGCTATTTACATGTACAATGCATTTCTATTTACAAACAAATTCAGGTTACGAAACGACTTCCGGAACGGATTAATTTTGGAAGGAGAGGTAGCACTGTATTGACAGAATACTTTGATTCCAATTCAGTTGATGGAGTCACAATTTATCTATCCAATTTTGAGGTGCTTATCCTCACAAGGCTTCTGTGAGTTTCAGAGCCTATCCGTGCAGTTTTTGTGTATAACTTTCAAAGAGTATTTTCTCATTTGACATTATTTCACATCAGACTTATTTGACCTATTTCTATAAATATTGACAAACTACTTTTCTTCCAATTACCAGTACAAACGATTCAAAACAGGGTTCATAATCAGTCTGACCCAAAAAATTTAAGGGCTTTTTAGGGGCATTCTTGGGAGCCGACGTGAAAAATTTAGGGCCGACATGGAAAAATTTTAGGGCCGTCATGAAAATTTAGGGCCATCGTGACAAATCAAGAGTAAGGAAAAAAGACTCACCCAATGGTGCCATCGGCTGTTCTTGATTCATCAAAGGTTCCAGTACCTCAGTACCTGTGACAGTGATCACCTGTCGCCCCTTGTGGTAGTTCTCATTGATATGACCATTGTCAATGTCTTCACATAACAGTGCCTCCTCTATTTACTGCTGCAGAGGTGCCAAAGAGGCTCTCTTGTCCTTTGCTCTGTCTCTGAGTGCATTGGCCTCAGTGATAAACCTCAGCTTCCTCTTTTCTTCTCCCTCCTCACACAGCATGTCAGCCTTCTCAATAAGCATAGCTATGTCAGCCTCTAGTCTGGCTTTTTTTGGCTTTGAGGCTGTCTATCTCTCTCTGCCTTAGCTGCCTTCCTCTTCTCTGACTGTTTTGATGAGTCCTTTTCCTCCTCTAGATGCTGGACGTAAATACTTCTGGCAGAAGACGCAGCGACCAACAGCTCCCTTGTGATAGGCACCATGTCAGGCCCTCGATATTGCTGGACCACCTCCACTATTTGCCTTCGAGCAATCAGTGACTCTTTACTTAGGTTGTCCTCGGTGACCTCCTTGTTTGTAGAGAAGCCTCTTTCCACAGATGCCTGTCCATGGGACAGGAGCAGCAGCTGCTTTAGCCCTATAGCTCCTGGAACTGCTGGCTTTCGTGCTGATGCAGAGTGGAGTGGAAGAGCGTGTCCAGCCTGTCCTTAGAGATGTTGAAGTCAGAGAACGCAACCCCAATCTCCTCATCTTCTTCGATCTTTTCACTGGAACAGAATCCTGTCGCAATTGCTTTCCTCCACCCTTCTGTGATCCACCATGATGTTTAAGGTTTTTTGGAGTTTTTTGTTGTTGTTCTCCTTTTCATCTTTCATGGGAATCTGCCGGGGGTCCATCCAGCTGAGTAGGCGGACTAAACTGTATATGATGGGGGCCTTCTCCAGCAACTTTTCTATCATGTTTACCAGGAAAGTTTGGTAGCTCATTCTAAATTCCTGCTTTACACGGTCGGTTGCAATGCCAGATTTCAGAAGCAGTCTCTCAGCAGCAAAGCCTTTGTCTACTTTCGATAAATCCACCCATTGTGACTTGTCACCCACATTAATCTTGACAAGGCTGGTGAGGGAGGCTGCCTTTTCGTTAAGGACTTCAGGCTTGATGAACTTTTCCATCAGAGTCTTGATGAGGGTGCCCATGTCCTTTGCGATGAAGGGAAGCATAGGCTTGTCAGTCTGGTACAATTTCAAGAATGGTTCCACCAGCCTGGCGTACATGAGAAAGAAGTGAAGCTTGGCAACAAAGATGGGGTCCTGTGCTGCTTTCTGAACAACAGTGAGGGAGCTGTTGGGCAGGTCACCTTCTTCGTTCTTGCTGCCTCGCAGTAATCTCGCACATGTGCCATCAGGGTGATGGCTCTCTCTGCCACATTAATGTTTTCAAGCCGTCTGTGCTTGCAGAAAATGAGAGAGAGAGTGTCGGATCCAGTGACTTGTTTAAAGTCCTCGCGCCTGGCAGGTGCATCGCAAAACAAGTTGTAGAGGCTGGACAGAAAATCTTCCACCCCCCATCCAGCTGCCTCGCAACCGAAATGCGTTATAGAGGATGTGTAGACCGCAGCTTCCAGTCTGCAGCCTACGGCGGGTGGTCATCTTTTGTATTTGTTCTTGAATTGATTTGTACAGCTTCCAATTAACATTGGGGCCATCCATCAAGATCTGGAGCAGCTTTTGGTGACCAAAGTCACACACGATAGGGTCCAGACGCTCCTGAAGATCAGTTGCTGCTGAATGTCCCAGGAATTCAGAGGTGAGGTAGCAAGTGCAGACCCGGTCATCAATTCACAATCGCACATGAATGTCTAGTTGCTTCTCTTGCATCACATGATTGAGAGACTCATCAAAGAGGAGGACATACTCTGATTCAGCCTTCACTTTCTGCCTCAGTAGAGATGAAAAGTGGGCAGCGATGCCAATGTAGCCAGGTACGAAGTCTTCCTTTCCCCACAGTGGTAGTTTTTAGCAATGTCACTGTCTGGGAACATAACTGCAAACACTTTGGAATTTTTTTTTAGCAAGATTTGTAACTGTAATGGCTGCAGATCACTTTTAAATTCCACGTGATCTCTGCCTTTAACGAGTCCGCCTTCGTGTATTGAACTACGTTCATAGAGCCTGACTTCTGGCTGGTTGAAGTCAATGACTGGACAACTATAGGTGCGCATGCATTGCCAATACCACTGCCTGAAGTTGATGTTTCACTATCTTTATATTTTAGAAACAGATTCATACCAACGGAAGATGAGAGAGTCTTCGCCAAATCAGCGTGTCTCCTGTTTTTCCGGTGCGACTCCAGCGCTTTGACGCCCATCTTTCCAAGCTGGTAACTCTGCTTGCACAGATGGCAGTAAAACATGTGCCGATCTTTTGGATCTCGACGAACCCAGCTTCCAAACTCCTTACTTTCAAACCAAGCATCTTGAAAAATGCACTTCCCCATGATACAAGTTGGATCGATGAAAGAACTACGCTACGTCGTAACGAAGACGAAGTGAAATGCCTACTCACGGAAACGAACAATGGAATATCGACGACAAGATGGCGACTCGTTGTCAACACGGTAACTTTCGTTGACAATTTCGGTCTGTTTTAGACGCCAGACGGATCGCTTTTTTTTTTTAAAGAAAAGATTTTTTTTTTCGGGAGAATTTTGGCGGTAGAGGTCCACCCTTTGATTTTTTTATAATTTAAGGCCTTTTTAGGGGCTTGACCAGTTTTCGCGGATTTTAAGGACTTTTAGGAGCCCCTAAATGCACCTTCAAAAATTTAGGGGTTTTTAGGGACTTTTAGGGCCGCGTGCGAACCCTGCAAAATATAGAATTTAAAGCATTTCACCAAGGGACCAAGTTGAGAATTATGTTGTTATGGTGCAGCCCTCTCACACAATTCTGGTTTCTCATGTGGCCCCTTCCAAAAATCAATTGGTCAAGTATGATTTCACTGAAGCAGCCTAGAAAACTCATTTTGGAAATGGGCGGTTTCCTAGAGACATTTTGTTTCTCCGTTTACCCCTTTGGGAGAGATTTTTGTCCTCAGAACTGCAGCCACATACTGTGTGTGTGTATAGATATATATCATCAGTACATCCATGTTATTAGCTGCTTATCCTCACAAGGGTTGCAGGAGTGCTGGAGCCTATCCCAGCTGACTTCAGGCAAACAGCGGACTCCACCCTGAACTGGTCAGTCGCAGGCCGGGATGTGAATAATGTGAGGTAAAATGCATCATCTAACGGGCCCGTAAATAATAAAGTTATTCAAATTAGAATGCATGCAACAAATGAACCAACCTGCTCTGCGTAGGACAATTCGAGGCTGCAGATTGAGCACAGCGTCCAATAGTTGACGTTGTGGCTCCTCCTCCTTTTTTGGTCCGCAAACTTCTTCCTTGTATTTTTCTGACGTTCTTGCACACATTTTCACAGGACGATCACAACACTTTCTGCTCTACGGGCCACGTCTGAGGACGTTGTCGAGGAGAGGGGAAAGGCTTCAGGCCAGCGAGTCGTCCTGTCCACCATGGTGAGCAAGTAGGTGAAACCGTGCGAGGGAGGAAGCGGACCTACCAAGTCGATGTTGACGTGGTCAAACCTCCTCTCGGGGACGGCGAAGGGCTCCAAGGGGGCTTTTGTGTGGCGATGCACCTTAGCCCGCTGACAGGCCACGCACGAGTCGACCCAGGCCTGCACATCTTTCTTGAGACCGCGCCACACGAACTTCTGGGCCACCAGCCTCACGGACTGTTTCCTTCCGGGGTGGGAGAGGTTGTGGACCGCCTCGAAAACAGCTCGCTGCCAGTTTGCAGGGACCAGCGGCCGAAGCTGGTCAGCCGAGAGGTCGCACAGCAACCTGACGCCCGAGACACCAACTGCGACTTCCTCCAGGCGCAAACCCGTGTCAGAAGTCTTGAGGGCCTGCACCCCGTGGTCCGAGGCCTGGTTTGCGCTCATGCGGGAGTAGTCGAGACCCAGATGCACAGTGCCAACGATCGCCCTGGAGAGGGAGTCCGCGACCACATTGGATTTGCCGGCAATCTGTCGGATGTCCGTAGTGTACTCCGAGATGAACGACAGTTGGCGTTGCTGGCGGGCGGACATGGCGAAAGTGAGGAGTCTATGGTCCACATATGCCGTGAACTCACGGCCTTCCAATAGGGAGCGGAAGTGGCGGATCACCAGCCAGAGGCCGAGGACCTCCCTATCGAACGTGCTGTATTTGCGCTCCCTGGGGACCAGCTGACGGCTGAAAAAGGCAAGCAGTTGCCAGGTGCCGCCGACCCACTGTTCGAATACGGCGTAGTCCGATGCGTCGGTAGTGAGAGCAACAGGGGCCCCGTGGGTCGGGTGGGCCAGCATAGCGGCACGAGTCAGCGCGGCCTTCGTAGCCTCGAAGGCTTCCATCCTCTCATCGGTCCATTCAACGTCCCAGTTGGGGGCCTTGTCTTTAAGAGCCTCATAGAGCGGGCGCATGATGTGGGCTGCCCGGCGGATGAACCGGTGGTAGAAAGTCACCATCCCCAGGAACTCCCGAAGGGCCCGAGCCGAGCAAGGTCGGGAAAAGCAGAGACGGCCTCCGCCTTTGCCGGAAGGGGGGCGGCGCCGTTCTTGTCTATGAGGTGCCCAAGGAACTGGATAGAGGGCACGCCGAAAACACACTTCGCCGGGTTGATGATCAAGCCATGCTGTTCGAGTCTTGCGAAGAGGTCGCGGAGGTGCATCAGATGTTCATCCTCCGAGGAGCTGGCGATGAGGATGTCATCCAAATAGACGAACACAAATGGCAAGTCCCTGAGCACAGAATCAGTTAAACGCTGGAAAGATTGTGCCGCGTTTTTAAGACCAAACGGTATCCTCAGAAACTCGAACAGGCCAAACAGAGTGATTACAGCCGTCTTGGGAACGTCTGAGGGGTGCACAGGAACCTGGTGATACCCGCGCACCAGGTCGACCTTGGAGAACAGGATTTTGCCTGCCAGGTGGGCCGAGAAGTTCTGAATGTGTGGAACAGGGTAGCAGTCGGGCGTAGTGGCGTCGTTAAGGTGGCGGTACTCACCGCACGGTCGCCACCCGCCACTCGGTTTAGGGACGATGTGTAGCGGCGAGGCCCACGGGCTATCCGAGCAGCACACGATGGCCAGGCACTCCATGTTGCCAAACTTGGACTTAGCGACTGCTAGCTTCTCGGGGTCAAGCCGTCGGGCCCTCGTGTGAATCGGGGGGCCATCGGTCTCAATGTGGTGCTCGACCCCATGTTTAGTCGTGGCAGAGGAGAAAGTGGGCCGTGTCAAGTCAGGGAACTCACCAAGGAGGAGCTGGTACTTGGTGCCGTCCGAGAGCGAACTGGAGAGACCGCCATAAGTCGCCTCATTGCGGACGCAGGCAACCGTGGAGAAAGTCAGTGCATCCATCAGACGGCCCCTCTTAACATCCACCAGCAGCCAGTGGGCACAAAAAAAATCAGCGCCGAGGAGAGGGAATGAGACATCGGCAGTGACAAAGTCCCATGTGAAGCGCTGACTCCCAAAACACAAGTCCACAGTCCTTATGCCATAAGAGCAGATAGGGGAGCCATTAGCGGAGAGTAGGGGTGGCCCATGAGTCCCGCCAGCGGCGTCCTCCGCAGTGGCTGTCAGGACGCTCCTCTGGGCACCGATGTCGCAAAGGAATTTGCGCCCGGAAAGAGTGTCTTTGACGAACAGCAACCTGCTCTTCGCGCCCACGCTCACGGCTGCTGCGGAGCGTGGGCTTTGGCGTTTCCCGACGCGTCATAGTTGCAATGGGCGCGGCACCTCTTCGCTTTCGCACCGAAACGGGCGTGGAAGTAGCACAAGCCTGTGCCAGCACGGCCGTCAGTGGCGATGGGGCCCCTGCTGGATGCCACCCCCGCGCCCGGAAGCAAGTAACTGCGCGTCGCTGCCAGCATCTCATGGGAGAAGCGCTGGGTGGCCAGGAAGAAACGGTCGGCCTCCTCGGCCAGGGCCCGGGGCTCAGTGACAGTACTGTTAGCGAGCGCCGTCTGAACATGCAGTGGCAGGTGCCTGAGAAACAGTTCCATGAAAATGAAATTGGGCTCTTCCGTGCCCAGCAGGTTTAGCATCATTTCCGTGAGTTCGGAAGGTTTGCTGTCCCCCAGTCCATTAATAACCAACACACGTCGGGCACGCTCTGGCCGTGAAACCTCAAAAACCTTGAGAAGGTGAGCCTTGATCCCAGCATACTTATCTCAGGCCGGGGAAGAGGTGATGAAGTTCACTGCTCTGGCCGCCGTTGAGCTCCCAAGGGCTGAGACAAAGTGATAATAACGCGTGGAATCATCTGAGATCCCGCGGAGGGTGAACTGAGCCTCCGTCTGCGCGAACCACGCTGCCCCGGATGTCTCCCAAAACTCCTGCAATTTGAGGATGGCGGTTGCCATGTTCGGTTCAGTCTCAAAAACACCGGGACTGATGTCGGGGTCACCAGTGTAGCGCCGGAGAAAAGGAGTCGGAGGCGGAGTGTCAGACACAGGAACAAAACTTGTTTTATTCCTAGACATCAAAACACTATTCGCTAACGGCGGGTACTCTGTGAACCTTCACTCCGGAAAAGCAACAACAAAAACAGTCTGTGCGGGTGAATTATGTAAACACCACAACATGATTAAAAGCATTTTAAAACAAAGAGCTAAAACATTTAAAATGGGATAAAAAAAAATAGAAATGACAAATATATATCTTTTGAATTCAAATAGAAGCAAATTAGCAGATCAAAAACAATATAAAAATCGAACCTCCTTTTTGATTACTCATTTTATTATTTTTATATACAGGAGACATCATGGACGCTGAAAAAAGTCTTTTGAATTTACTTAATTAAAATGTACATCGGGTGCATGTGATTAAAAAGTCAAACGACTGGTTCAAGCATCAGTCTCACAGTTCTTAGCCTTGCATGTATGGAGTTTGTACCACCTCCCCATGCCTGCGTGGGTTTTCTCTGGGCACCCCGGTTTTGTCCTTCTTTTCCTTTCGTCTTGTCCCATTCAGGGTCGCCACTTCGTGTCATCTTTTTCCATCTCACCCTATCTCGTGCATGCTCCTCTCGGAACACCCACTGTCCTCATGTCCTCCCTCACAACATCCATCAACGTTTTCTTTGGTCTTCCTCTCGCTCTTTTGCCTGGCAGCTCCATCCTCAGCACCCTTCTACCAACATATTCACTCTCTTGCATCTGAACATGTCCAAACCATCTAAGTCTGCTCTCTCTCACCTTGTCTCCAAAACATCCAACTTTGGCTGTCCCTCTAATGAGCTCATTTGTAATCCTATCCAACCTGCTCACTCCAAGCAAGAACCTCACCATCTTCATTTCTGCTACCTCCAGTTCTGTTTCCTGTTGTTTCTTCAGTGCCATTGGCCTCACCACTGTTTTATAAACTTCGCCCTTCAACTCCGGTTCTGTCCCACATTCCATAAACATTCATTCATTCATTGGAGACTCTAAATTGCCCATTGGTGTGATTTTGAGTGTGACTGTTGTCTGTGTCCGTGTGCTGGCGACCAGTTCAGGGTGTACCCCGCTTCCTGCCTGAAGATAGCTCGGGTGGGCTCCAGCGCTCCCGCGACCCTTGCGAGGATAAGTGGCTCAGAAAATGTATGGACGGAGCTTGAAGACTTCCGAGTCACACTCCAGAGCAATAGGTGGCGGTAATGAATCGTCATAAAACATTGAAAAAAAAGACAAATAAGAAACTCCGCCTCAAAGTGTCATGGGTTTTACTTATTGCCATGCGGGAGTTCTTCTTTCCGCTACCAACTAGTCAGTAATGTGGACTACAATATCTGATCATAACATTTTAACGTGGCGGTGGGAAAAAGAACGCAAATCAAAACACCCAAAAAGAAATTGTTTATGTGAGATACTGAAATAATATAATGTCCTGAAACTCGTACTTTCGTAACAAGTGCAAGTTAACTTGTCTAGACGAAAATATATGTTCAACTGTACGATAAAATACACGTCTTCTGCGATGGTTTTAGCGGAAAAAAATACGTATTTAAAAATAAAAATATCCAAACTTTGATTGATTTTTGTCGGACATGGCATAACTTTTTTTTTTTTACGTTACACTCAGGCCGCTTGTATTTATGGAATCAGATTAACGCTGGCAGCATTCCTTGTTGACGCCGAAGGAAAAAAAAATAACGATTTGTTTCGACAATACCTCAGTGATTATAAGATAAAATCAATCCGTAAAAATTGTGAAAACGTGTGTGGTTCAGTTTTGTAGTAATTCAAATTATTCTGGTCACAGTTAACATTGTTTTCCCAAAGATCCAAGCCTCAGTAGTTAGTGGGTCAGGTTTGTGGAAACGAAGAAGGCAAATTTTTCCAAGCCCAGTCAACATTCTGTCATATGCAGTGAACATTTCAGACCAGACTCTTTTACTGGTGGAATCATGTATGAGATGGGTTTTAAATTTAAAAAAAAACTTTAAAACCTGGATCAGTGCCTACCATACTTCCAGTTACGACACCTGAACAGATCACTGTTGCTAAAGGGACCAAACATGAACTTAGATCAGCCGCTGAACCTGGACACAGTTTGACAAGGTCACCCCCACAGAAAGTACCAAAACTGCAAAGAGCTTTTGTTAAACGACAAGGTGGAGAGGTATGTTACTCATCTTTTATTTCCTGAAAACCTTTTACACTGTTGACATGGTTGAATGAAAGCAGCATATTTCGTTCTTGGCGAAAAATGTTTCATTAAAGCAAATCGTTTGACCATTCTCAACTAGAAAAACAGGATACTGTCATATACAAACCTTTTATAATTGAACAATTTCATGACAGTTATGCAAAATGTTAACAAACGATGCCCATGACTCCACCCAAAACAAGCAGTGTCACAAAGTAGTATGCTGTATCTGGCTATATACAAGTGCAGGCAAGCTTATGTTCTGATGTGTGCAGGGTTTTCGATTTTAATAAAATACAACGTAGTGTTAAAACAAGCATTACATACTAATCACTCCCAGAATAGTTTCAAACCACTAAATAATATAAATTCAATTAATTTGATTGTATACTTCCTATACAAAAACCTATTTCTGTTGTTTCCATGGTTATGCAGCTTGTACATGCACACTTGTAGATATAATAAAAACGTTTTTTTAAAAATCTGTTCACATTCACCAACATATACAGCCCAACGACCCATATCAGTTCAGTCCACAGAGCCATCCACTCCATTTAAATGTCTATTTTGAGTGGCCAAACAAAACCACAAGATACCTGTTTACAGCTTTCATTATAAAGTTTAGATGTTTTGCTCATGACATCTTGGGGAAATTGTGACTAAAATTGTGATGAGCAGTTCTGGGTACTGTCTGGTTCTGGGTCTCAGAAAAAGTCCCAAGATTTGGCATCAGTTTACCATGTAAAAATATATTTATGGTGAAACAAGTTATGACCAGCTATTGGTCTCAAACTGTGACAAATTTTCAAACAGATTTTGTTCCTTCAAATCCTTATTTGTGAAAATAAACACATTTAGACTCCAGCTACTTGGTGTCAAAATGTTCAGAAAAATACAGGTCTTTGCATAATTTTAAAACAAGACTGAAAACTTCAAACTGTAAACCCTCAGTCTATCATGGATTTCTGAGCCCCCCTCCCCATTTTTTTTTTCATTAAAATAAAAAAGCCTAATCGCTACATACTAATGCACCATCCTTGGCGCGACAACATGGAGCAATGAAGCAAAAAAAAAAACAAAACAAAAAAAAAAAACTCCAGCATACATTAGTACAGTACTGCACTGCATACATTAGTCCAGTACTGTTGGGCGAAACCGAATTGATAGGGTATAATGTGGCATCCTCAGCAAGACCAATGGACCATCGCAAAAAACAAAACAAAAAAAAAAAACACGCAATTTACCCCTTCTTAGCGGTTTTTCACTTTTTGCGGGTGGGTCTGGTACCAATTCTCCATGAAAAACGAGGGATAACTTTTTATTCATTCAGGATAACTAAGCCATTTCTATTTATCAGATTATTCCCCCCCCCCACCTTAACAAATGCTCAGAAGTCAGTGTTTCCAACACGAAAAATGTTTTCCTCCCTGGGTCTAACACCTTCCAGTGCTGGATCGGCAACTTCATGGCCAGCCACTTCATCTGCCTTTTAACTTGTGTTGTCTAACTGGCTCAAATTGATAACCTTTAATGGGTTCATATACTTCATATTCTTGACCATCTTCATGGGACGATTCAGAATCATGTTCGTTGCTTGAATTATTGGAATATTCATCGGCATTCTCAAATTGATCTTGCAGTCGTGCCATTTTTGTTGTGCTATGTGTGACGTCACAAATCTTCTATGGAATTTCCGCTGTGCCTCGTGTTGTCCTACAGAATTCATCAATGTGCAATCACGTTTTGCTTATAATAGTTACCTACAAATGTTTCCTTCATATCTGATTCAGAGTTGAATTCAACTTTAACAAACGCACAAGCATTCTGTCTCGTTTTTCTTACAACGCATAATTTCAGATTCTACTGCTATCTTGTTGTTAATTGTGGTACTTTGGCATTTAATCTAATGTATTGTTTAACCCAGAATGTCCTAATTTTGATATTTTTCACTTGCTTTTCTCATTCCTCCAATGTAGGGTGGAAAGTGGTGTGATCGCTGTGTAAAAATGTGTGCTTTTGGGCCCAAAAGAGAAGCCACAACGTCAACGACTGGATGCTATGTTCAATCTGCAGCCTCAAACTGTGCTACGCAGAGCAGGTTGGTTCACTTGTTGTATGGTTTTTAACTTTCAAAAACCATAGGACAAAATGGTGATGGATTTAAATGTCTTAAATTTTCTCCAAAATGGCCAACATACCATAGGTTGTGGGTTGGGAACCTATGGCTCGTGAACTATTCCTGGCTCTTCTGGTGGTTGCATATGGGTTGTGGAGCCGTCATCACAACATACTCTACAGGTGATTTCTGTCGTGCAGGCAACGCAAATGATGCAGAGGTTTGTCCTAGTAGGGTTGCCGTGGCAGCTAACGCAAATGATGCAGAGGTTTGTCCTAGTAGGGTTGCTGTGGCAGCCAATGCAAATGACGCGGCGGTTTGTCCTAGTGGTGTTGCCGTAGTTTAGTGTGGCAGTCTATGTCCACAGGTGCAGAAGGGTCGAACGCCGATCGTGTTGGCACAACTAATTCTGGAAATGCTTTTGACAAAAGGCTGCTCAAAGAGAAAAATTGAAGAGTACCGAAATTTTCAACAAGAATGGACAGCCTTTGTGGAGAGGGAGGCTTCTGCTTTGTGTCTAAATTACCAGATGCGGATTATGCCAAACATTTGTACTTGATGTTGCCAAGAAACATTTTGCTAACTTTGCATGAAGGCAGGATAATCAAACGAATAAAAGACATGCCTTTGTCGCCAATAACTGTTCACCATCGTACCAGCATGGTGGCAAATCAAATTGAATTACGTTCACGATTTAACAGATGGAAGTCTTAACACGTGCATGAAGCTTAATCTAATGACATATGAAACAGAAAGAAAGCCATTAGCAAAACCAGGAAGCACCAGAAGTCTCATTAATGGTAAGAATAACTTTTTGTCATCATACGTTGAGACCTATTGTACTCTGAAAGTGTTGGTCTTACATAAATGCGCAAATACACCTGTAGTTAATTTTTAAAATACTTTATGGCTCTTTTGCAGCCCTGTGTTGGGACAAGCCAGTGCAATCTGTAGGGTGGTCCCAACCCCCTATTAATGCAGTGGGTTGCCTCAGGAAGGGCATCCGGGGTAAAACTGTGCCAAACAAATATGGGTGTTCATCTAAAGAATTCCATACCGGATCGGTCGTGGCTCAGGAAATTAAGCTACTGTGGGTCAAAGACAAGGAAGAGGAGGAAACCAGATTTGTCGGCACAAGAAGAAGAGGAATGCACAGAGAGCCTACAACGGAGTGTAGGGACTTTGAATGGTGGGACTATGACAGGATAAGATCAGGAGTTGGTTGACATTATGATTAGGATAAGGGTGATATATTGTGCATCCAAGAGAGCAGGTGGAAAGGTAGTAAGGCTAGAAGTTTAGGAGCAGGGTTTAAATTATTTTACCATGGAGTAGATGGGAAGAAAAATGGAGGAGGTTTTATTTTAAAGGAAGAATAGGCTAAGAATGTCTTGAGATGAAAAGAATATCAGCTCGAGTGATGAGGCTGAAATTTGAAGTTGATGGTGTTATGTGTAATGTGATTAGTGGCTATTCCCCACAGGTCGGGTGGGACCAAGAGTTGAAAGAGAAATTCTGGAAGGAACTCGATGAAGTAGTTCTGAACATCCCAGACAGAGAGAGAGTTGTGATTGGTGCAGAATTCAACAGACGTTGGTGAATGAAACAGGGGCGATGAAGAAGTGATGGGTAAGTACGGCATTCAGCAAAGGAATTTTGAGGACAGATGGTGGTGGACTTTGCAAAAAGGATGGAAATGGCTACAGTGCACACCTTTTTCCAGAAGAGACAGGAACATAGAGTGACTTACAAGAGCGGTGGTAGAAGCACACTGGTAGATTATATTTTGTGCATACGATGTAATCAGAAGGAGGCTACTGACTGTAAGGTAGTTGTAGGGGAGAGTGTAACTTGACCGCAGAGGATGGTGGTGTGTAGGATGACTCTGGTGGTGGGTAGGAAGATCAAGAAGACAAAGGTAGAGCAGAGAACCATGTGGTGGAGGCTGAGAAAAGAAGAATGTTGTGCAGCCTTTCGGAAAGAGGTGAGACAGGCTCTCGATGGACAAGAGGAGCTCTCAGAAGACTGGACTACTACAGCCAAGGTGATCAGAGACAGGCAGGAGAATACTTAGTGGGTCTTGTGGTAGGAAAGGGGACAAGGAGACTTGGTGGTGGAGCCCCAAAATACAGGAAGTCAAACAAGGAATGAGATTAGCGAAGAAGAAGTGGGATACTGAGAGGACTGAGGAGAGCCGAAAGGAATACATTGCGACGCGACGTAGGGAAAAGGTAGAGGTGGCGAAGGCTGAACAAGAGGCATATGACAACATATACACCAGATTGGACATGAACGAAGGAGAAAAGGATCTCTACAGGTTGGCCAGACCGATTGAAAGAGATGGGAAGAATGTGCAGCAGGTAAGGGTGATTAAGGATAGAGATGGAAATGTGTTGACTGGTGCCAGTAGTGTGCTAAATAGATGGAAAGAATATTGAGAAGTTGATGAATGAAGAAAATGAGAGAGAAGGAAGAGTTAAAGAGGCAAGTGTGAAGGACCAGGATGTGGCAATTATTAGCAAGGCGGTAGTTCAAAAGGCACTATAAGGATGAAAAATGGAAAGGCAGTTGGTCCTGATGATATACTGGTGGGGGTATCGAATAATATTTGGAGAGGTGGCTGTGGAGTTTTTGACCAACTGATTTTCCAAAGCCTAAAACACAGTTGGCGAAGTTGGATTAAGGCTTGTGGAAGACCGCACGTAGAATTAAATGTGAACAATATCAACAAACATAAGGCTGTATGTTCAAAGGTATGTGAGGGAGAAGTATCTTCTCTGAGTTTGATTTCATTATCAGTGTTTATACATTGCAGGAGAACAACTTTTACTTTGTTGTTTGTATCAGTGACCTGCTGAATAAAGAGTGTAATATTTTATGCCAAAGATTCGGGTTAGGGATATGTAAATGTGCGATGTTGTGCAATAGAAAAGTCTATTTGTCTGTTTTTGTCACATCAGACTTTTAAGACAGCACTGGGTTCAATTACGAGCCAAGTGAAATGAATGCACCCACTCACTTAAAAAGACTACGATATTACTCGTGATCTTTCTAAGTAAAACGTACTCACCCTGCTTTACATGCGCAGTACGATTCCACTATTTTATCCCGTTGGATTTCAATGTGAAGTTGGGAGGCGTCAAACTTTTTGCTTTGATCGCCAACATTTCGCTGTAACTCTGATATTGCGTCCTGCTCCGTCCAAAATCTTAATTGACCCCTCCGTTACAGGGCACTTAACCACGCCTCCTGAAGTGACGTCACGCCACGTGCGCTGACGTCAGACAAACGGCAAAAATATCGGCGCAGCAAGAAAAGAATAGAGCCAAAACTGTCCGATTTACCGGCTGATTTCTCACTCGCATTCTTAGCTAACAGTGAAATATCGTTGAAAAGCAGACAGCAGGGCTTCAAGTATTTCAGCGAGCGGTATTTCAATGTATTTACATGCATATCGACAGAGAAACCATTGATATTAGCGCGAGATCTTTCCAGAGTCAGAGGAAGACCGTGAAGCCACATAATATAATATAACCCAAAGACGAATTCGTCATTGACAGTTTCCTATTTTCGTGTTACATATCACACTTGTGTGCAGAATCTGTATATGTATCTGTATAGCCGTTTGTGAACCACCGTATGAAGGAAAAGAAGGCGAGGCTTGATTTACGGGTTGTTTTTCTCGTTTTCTTTGTGTAACGTCACACGCTCCCCTCAATAATTATTCTTGAATTATTGCCGAACCTACGTAAGTCCCGACCGAGTACGACAATCACTACTTTAGTGTCCTCAAACATCCTTCCATCAGTCTTGGTGTCTCGGTGCACGTCGAAGGCTTTTAGGACTGCTAGTCCGGTCTAGCTTAGCTCACTGCTGAACAGAGACACGTTTGTGCAGTCAGATCATCGCAAAATATCGCTCAACACAGATCAAGTGTGTCAATCATTCACATGTAGCTATATTATGCAAGCGAAGAACTGCTAATTCATTTATATGAGACATGTATTGAAAATCAAATATAGGGCATACCTTCGTGCAAACAAACAAAGTCCAGTTTAGCTTAGCTCATTAGCCGTGAACAAAGGGACACGTTTGTGCAGTCAGATCATCGCAAAATATCGCTCAACACACATCAAGTGTGTCAATCACTCACACGTAGCTATGTTATGCAAGCGAAGAACTGCTAATTCATTTATATGAGACATGTATTGAAAATCAAATATAGGACTTACCTTCGTGCAAACATATCTGTTCCGGTTGATGGATTCAGTTGATCATGCGGTCTTCCACAAAGTTTTATCCATCAAAGACGTTTTTCGTACTCGGTCTTCTGTTCCGGTTGATTTTAAATGGATTCAGTTGATGATCCGGTCTTCCACAAAGTTTGATCCATCAAAGACATTTTTTGTACTGGGTCTTCGGTTTTGGAAAGGGTACGAATTGAACTCCACCAACTTGCCTTTCAGGATACCTGTCGTCACTATTATAAAGTCCGTGACTACACCTCTTAACCATATCTATTGTTAAAGAACCCAAATACGCGATAAAACGCCAACAGAAGCTATACTGGACCAATATTCAAGCCGTTTGATCTTAAAGATGTCGATCGTCTTGCTCGCTTGCCTCATCTCTCTTCTGGTGGTAATGTATGGGTGTCTAGTTTTGTGGAAACCTTACAGGGGTATACACTCTGCATGGGAGACTGGAGACAAGCAGCATCTAGATCATGCACTAGTATTGAACACCGAGAAATCAAGACAACTGCAGATATGCTTAACGTACCCAATGGAACCATAGTGAGAGCACACTTTGAGCGTCTGGCCATGGCTATCAGAGAGAGGTTCCCCACTCCTGTTACAGCCGCACCCACTTCTTTCCCCTATGTTAAACGACCCACTTGAGCACTTGACGAAGCTTACTAAACTTTGGACTGAATCGACTGGACGTTACCCTGGACAGTCTGGTTAGGAAGAGGCTATGTTCAGGACTGCGATCCTGGCAGGTCTCCCTGAACCAGTACAGACCACTCTTAAAGCCGACGCTGACCTCGTGTCCGGAGATGAGCCTAGATTTAGAAGACACTTAGTGCATCACCTCAAAATGTATTCAAGCCAACAACAGGGTGAGGATAATGAAATTACTAAACTCCAAAAACAGCTTCTTAACTTAGAAGTAGCACAGGCAAGACGTAAAGGTCCAAAACCACATCAGATGTAATTTTTTGGCAGGCACAATCACCTAGACAGACAGGTGGGTTCTAGGGGAATAGCCAAGGTGGATACGCAGGAAGGCGTGGAGGGGCCAGGGGAAAGTGAAACATCAACGTGATCAAGGGTGTTTTGGTTGTGGTTCTCTCGATCAGTGAAAGACTGTCTTACAGCTCCTCCACCTTTAAGCTCCAATGCAAGGGCGTGGTGGCTGGTCCAACAACGGAGGGATCCCAAGGCAAAGGCAGACATGACAGCTTTGGCAACCCACCCTGGCAGCAGAATGGACAGCAGCAGGTTGGACATTACCACAAGGGGAACCCAGGAAGCCAGGGGTCCGGCGATGCAGGTGCCATGATCCTCATCTCTGTTGCAGGGCGAAAAGTGAACACTCTCGTTGACACGGGCAACACACTCCTCACTCAACATCTCGCTCCCGAACACTTTATTGTCACAACAAACTGTGCAATTGATGGGCTTCTCAGGGACTCAACAGTCCTTGCAATGGACTCAACCCCTACCGACAATCTTGGCTGGACAGACCTTCCACCATTGTTTTATAATGCCGGGAGCTGACACCGTCTGCCACTCTGGACAATGGCTTATGACACCTGTGAGTGAACCAACTCCAACTGTGGACATTTATTGGGCCCGACTTGAACCAGAAACACTGCTCAAACCTGGTCTCATACATCAATTTCTGTCGTGGAAGCCCTGGTTAAACACTCTTAGGGCTTACCTGCCTCCACTAGATCCATACCATTGCACACTATATTACGACCTCAACCACGATCCAGTACACAAGGAAAACTTTAAATACATACAAGGTGATGATGCCTGGGACATCCACACATATATACGCAGCAAGAGAGGGTGTAGCGACATCCTGCTCTCTTACACCAGATCAAATGACATGGTTCAAAATGCAAGAGTCAGTACCCCACATTTCACTTGCTCTGTCTCCAGGACACGAGGCCCGGCAGCTGGGACCGATGGCGAAACCACTGACTCAAACGACTGACTGGGAGGACACACCACTCCCTCACGTACAGATCTCCAAATCTACAGATGAGAACACGAGACCCTAACTAGAGAACACGGACGTGACAACTCTGACCATGACAACGCCAAGTCAATGTTAAACAAACTGCCTAAATTAGTTTGGCTCTCTGGACCCTTTGATGTTGGACATTGTACTAAGACACCAGACATTAAAATCACTGTTTTTCTAGGATCTCATTTTTACAGACCTCAATATCCTTGACCCGCAGCTGCTAACCAGGGGATGGAGGACACTCTCACTGGCCTGTGGAATTCTGGAGTCCTAGAAACATCCACCTCCTCGTGGTGTACACCACTCAGGCCAGTTTCAAAAGTAGATGGGAACACTTATCATATAGCACATGAGCCGTTAATGATGTAACGACCACACCATTGTTACCTCTACCAGACCCCCACAGAATGTTGTCTTCCATCACATTTGATTTGAAATACTTCACAGCGATTCATTTGGCAAATGCATTCTTCTGTGTCCCACTCGCACTCGAGTGTAGACACCTGTTTGCATTCAGATATCAGTGACACAATTTGCAAAACACCAGGTTGCCACAAGGCTTCAAAAATTCCCCTGCAATTTTTAATCAATGTTTGAAATCATTGCTGCAGGATCTAGATCGCCCAGACGGATGTAAACTCCTGATGTATGTTGATCTCCTGTTGGGAGCCCCAACAGCAGAATTGTGTTTTTCTCTAACTAAACTTGTTTTGCTTCATTTGCATGAGTTGGGATTCAAAGCTTCCACAAAGAAACTTCAGTGTTGTCGCAAATCGGTGACCTACTTGGGCAGAGTGATGTCCACTGAAGGATGTCCTGGGAGCATCGTTCTTCTATTCTATAGATTCTCTTCATCCACATGCTCAGCTCTCTGTCCAACCTCTGACTAACGGCAGGGTTCTGTTCACTGATGGTTGCTGTTACCGTAAGCCGAATGGATCTTTGGCTGTGGCGGCTACCGTAGTGGAGCAGCAGCCCTCAGGTGAATTTCTAACTGTTTTCTCTTCCATACGAACATCTGCTCCCTCAGCCCAGGCAGTGGAAGTGCTCACACTCTGTCTCGCACTGGAACTGGCGGTCGGACAATCTGCCACTGTCTATTCTGACTCATCTTGCGCTGTCTCGGCTGCTGTGTTGGACCTGTCTGCCTGGAAATGGAATTATTTTAAAACAGCTAAAGGTACTCCTGTTGCACCTTCGATCCACTGATCCACCGATTAGATAAAGCCCTGGCCAAACCTTCGGTGGTGGCTATTGTCAAGGTCCCTGGCCATTCCAAATCCACTTCAACCACAGCCCTCGCCAATAATGCTGCTGACTTGGCTGCCAAGCAGGCTGTGGGCTATGTTCTACAGATGCTTGTCCAATTATCTGACAAATCCTCTCCTGACCTGCCCGAACCTCCGTCTCTTAGTGAATTGGTTAAAATACAGCACAACGCCTCTCCTGAACAAAAGATCTTCTTCTTCTTTTCCTTTTGGCTTGTCCCGTGAGGGGTCGCCACAGCGTGTCATCTTTTGCCATCTTAGCCTATCTCCTGCATCTTCCTCTCTAACCCCAACTGCCCTCATGTCTTCCCTCACCACATCCATAAACCTTCTCTTTGGTCTTCCTCTCGCTCTTTTGCCTGGGAGCTCCATCCTCAGCATCCTTCTACCAATATACTCACTCTCTCGCCTCTGAACATGTCCAAACCATCGAAGTCTGCTCTCTCGAATCTTGTCTCCAAAACATCCAGCTTTGGCTGTCCCTCTAATGAGCTCATTTCTAATCCTATCCAACCTGGTCACTCCGAGTGAGAACCTCAACATCTTCATTTCTGCCACCTCCAGTTCTGCTTCCTGTTGTTTCTTCAGTGCCACCGTCTCTAATCCGTACATCATGGCGGGCCTCAGCACTGTTTTGTAAACTTTGCCCTTCATCCTAGCAGAGACTCTTCTGGCACATAACACACCAGACACTTTTCGCCAGCTGTTACAACCTGCTTGGACCCATTTCTCCAGTTCCTTACCACACTCACCATTGCTCTGGATTGTTGACCCTAAATATTTGAAGTCGTCCACCCTCGCCATCTCTTCTCCCTGTAGCCTCACTCTTCCCCCTCCACTTTTCTCATTCACGCACATATATTCTGTTTTACTTTGGCTAATCTTCATTCCTCTCCTTTCCAGTGCATGTCTCCATCTTTCTAATTGTTCCTCTGCATGCTCCCTGCTTTCACTGCATATCACAATATCATCTTCGAACATCATGGTCCAAGGGGATTCCAGTCTAACCTCATCTGTCAGCCTATCCATTACCACTGCAAACAGAAGGGGCTCAGTGCTGATCCCTGATGCAGTCCCACCTCCACCTTAAATTCCTCTGTCACACCTAAGGCACACCTCACCATTGTTCTGCTGCCATCATACATGTCCTGCACCATTTTAACATACTTCTCTGCCACACCAGACTTACGCATGCAGTACCACAGTTCCTCTCTTGGTACTCTGTCATGGGCTTTCTCTAGATCCACAAAGACACAATGTCGCTCCTTCTGACCTTCTCTGTACTTTTCCACTAGCATCCTCAAGGCAAATAATGCATCTGTGGTACTCTTTCTAGGCATGAAACCATACTGTTGCTCGCAGATACTTACTTCTGTCCTGAGTCTAGCCTCCACTACTCTTTCCCATAACATCATTGTGTGGCTCATCAACTTTATTCCTCTATAGTTCCCACAGCTCTGAACATCCCCTTTGTTCTTAAAAATGGGAACTAGAACACTTTTCCTCCATTCTTCAGGCATCTTTTCACCCGCCAGTATTCTGTTGAATAAGTTGGTCAAAAACTCCACAGCCATCCCTCCAAATTGCTTCCATACCTCTACCGGTATGTCATCAGGACCGACTGCCTTTCCATTTTTTATCCTTTGTAGCGCCTTTCTGACTTCCCCCTTAGTAATCATTGCCACTTCCTGGTCCTTCACACTTGCCTCTTTAACTCTTCCTTCTCTCTCATTTTCTTTATTCATCAACTTCTCAAAGTATTCTTTCCATCTATTTAGCACACTACTGGCACCAGTCAACACATTTCCATCTCTATCCTTAATCACCCCTACCTGCTGCACATCCTTCCTATCTCTATCCCTCTGTCTGGCCAACCTGTAGAGATCCTTTTCTCCTTCTTTCGTGTCCAACCTGGTGTACATGTCTTCATATGCCTCTTATTTAGCCTATGCAACTTCTACCTTTGCCCTATGTCGCATCTCGATGTACTACTTTCACCTCTCCTCAGTCCTCTCAGTATCCCACTTCTTCTTCGCTAATCTCTTTCCTTGTATGACTCCCTGTATTTTGGGGTTCCACCACCAAGTCTTCTTCTCCCCTTTCCTACCAAAAGACACACCAAGTACTCTCCTGCCTGTCTCTCTGATTACCTTGGCTGTCGTCCAGTCTTCCGGGAGCTTCTGCTGTCCATCGAGAGCCTGTCTTACCTCTTTCCGAAAGGCCGCACAACATTCTTCCTTTCTCAGCTTCCACCACATGGTTCTCTGCTCTACCTTTGTCTTCTTAATCTTCCTACCCACCACCAGAGTCATCCTACACACTACCATCCTATGCTGTCGTGCTACACTCTCCCCTACCACTACTTTACAGTCAGTAACCTCCTTCAGATTACATCGTCTGCACAAAATATAATCCACCTGCATGCTTCTTCCTCCGCTCTTGTAGGTCACTATATGTTCCTCCCTCTTCTGGAAATAAGTGTTCACTACAGCCATCTCCATCCTTTTTGCAAAGTCCTCCACCATCTGTCCCCCAAAGTTCCTTTCCTGGATGCCGTACTTACCCATCACTTCTTCATCGCCCCTGTTTCCTTTACCAATATGTCCATTGCAATCTGCACCAATCACAAATCTCTCGCTGTCTGGGATGCTCAGAACTACTTCATCTAGTTCCTTCCAGAATTTCTCTTTCAACTCTAGGTCACATCCTTCCTGTGGGGCATAGCCGCTAACCACATTATACATAACACCCTCAATTTCAAATTTTAGTCTCATCACTCGATCTGATACTCTTTTCACCTCCAAGACATTCTTAGCCAGCTCTTTCTTTAAAATAACCCCGACTCAATTTCTCTTCCCATCTACTCCGTGGTAGAATAATTTAATCCCTGCTCCTAAACTTCTAGCCTTAATACCTTACATTCAAAGTCCCTACACTCCGTAGTAGGCTCTGTGCATTCCTCTTTTTCTTCTGACGATGGATCCGGTTTCCTCCTCTTCTTTGTCTTTGACCCATAGTATCTGAATTTCCACCGACGCCCTGCAGGTTAGCAGTGCCGGGGGCAGGCGTTGTTAACCCGGGCCACGGCCGATCCGGTATGGGATTCTTTAGATGAACGCTCATATTTGTTTGGCACAGTTTTTATGCCGGATGCCCTTCCTGACGCAACCCTCTGCATTTATCCGGGCTTGGGACCGGCCTACAGATTGCACTGGTTTGTGCCCCCATAGGGCTGCATATCCTGAACAAGATATTCTGATTGAAACCCACTCTATTGCTCATATTGGCCCCAGAGCCATGATAACCAAACTTCGCATATGGTGGCATCCTAAAATGTCTGACTTGTCATGCCCACTGTTGTGACTAATATTTGCCAGCTACGCAATGTTCACCCCACACTTAGACCGTTGTCAGGTTCATTTGACCCACCCACCTGGCCCGATGCGGAACTGATCATGGATTTCACAGACATGATCATTCCTGTTCAAGGTAAGCCCTACCTTCTTGTCTTTTTTTACACCTTTTCCGGATGGCCTGAAGCCTACCCCTGCGCTTGCAAAGGCGCCATGTCGGTAATGAAAGCTTTGGTGAACCATTGGATTACCCTAACACTAACCCTTTCCCCACTCTCATCCGCTCAGACAACAGTACACATTTCACATCCACACACCTAGCTACTGTAGAGAAGTGGTTAGGGTTAACTCACAAGTTTGGTTGTGTTTATCACCCCGCTAGTCAAGGTTCAGTTGAACGTATGAATCGCATGTTGAAGGAAAAACTGGCTAAAATATGTACCTCTTCCAGCATGAATTGTGTTCAGGCTCTCCCCCTTGATCTAATGTAATAATAAAATGTGTCTCGCTCTCCTGGTTTCTCTCCTTACGAACTTCTTACAGGTCGTCTGATGCCTGGCCCTTCCTTCTGACTCCAACTGCTGGAGGAAGGCGCTGTGTCTCCCAGGGTTTCTCATTAACTGTTTTGGACACAACTGCATTCTTTTGCTTCTAATTTTTCTTTACAGATCCAGGACTCTCTTCCATCACCACCTCCTGCACTTGATCTTCCTGAGTGGTCATCTTTCTACCTTAAACGACTCTCTCGTAAGAGGTCAGAACCCCATTGGTCTGGCCCACACAAGGTGACTGCTCGTACCTCCAAAGCCATCCGCTTGGAGGGAAAAGGAACTAAGTGGTTTCATTATTCTATGCTTCGCCCTGCTACAGACTTTTAACTGCAGTTTTATTTTATTGTTTGTTCTTGTTTTATTGTTAACCATGATTCCTACAGATGGTACGATTGCTTTTCGGACCAAGAGAGGGAGAGCAGGGAATCTATGGTATTCTTATAATTGGTTTTATTGTTGTTCTTGGTATTTTGATCTGGGAAATCGCTCAAAAATACCCATACCCACACCCACATCAGTGCAAGCTGTTAGCACAACCCACCCGGAAAATATTTATCACAGAGAAGAGTCGTATTACAAACAAAGCCTCATCTGTTGATGAGTGGTTTAGGGTTTTGACAGGCGTTAGTGCAGTAAACGATCATTGGTTACTTATGGCAAAAGAAGCGGCTAATAAAACCATGAGTGACTGTGTTGTATGCATGGGATCTAGACCTTTGTTATGTGTTGTTTCCTCTTCTGTCAACTCCACCTATGTTCTGGATCTTATGAAAAATTACGTGCCGACTAAAAATGAATGCAAAATTTGGTATACTGCCCACCCGGTAAACCCAGCCCACAAAAATAAACCTGTGTTTAATCGTGCTGTGGCACGCCAAAACTTCACCTGTATTTTCCTTAAAGGTAATGGTGTCCCAATTGGCAATATCTCTGATGATCAGTGTGCAGAGACCCAGGAAACACCTTTCTTTCAACCAGTCAGCCGTGCTGATGTTCTGTGGTGGTGCGGAGGGGATTGTATCTTCGACTACTTCCCGCGCAACAGTACGGGCAGATGTGCATTAGTAACTTTACCTTTACCCATTTCCATTGTTCCTGTCACCCTAGATGGTCTGGCGGTTGCTCCTGAACACTTCAAGGAAGCTCTTGGCCCATTACACCGTTCACGTAGGTCCCAACTTACCTGGCTCGGTGCTGACGACCCCACCTACAATGACACTATTGGTGTCTCCCGTGGTGTCCCAGATGAGTATAAACTGGCTGATCAGGTAGTTGCCAGTTTTAAAAATATACCTTTAATTTCCGCTCTTTTACCCGCTACTCCTACCGAAAATGTCGACCGTATCAATTACATACATTATACTGTGCAACGTTTGGGCAATTTCACCCTAAGAACTTGAAGCTGTACATGAGCAACTTAAGGCTACATCTATTATGGGTTTCCAAAATAGAGTCGCATTAGATGCACTGTTGGCCAAGAAAGGAGATGTTTGCAGAATAACACCCGTCCTGCCGGACTCCTCACTAAGGCCGTAGATGTACTAAGAAAATGAAGGAACACTCTGGTGTTGACACGTCTATGTGGGATAACTGGATGAATGTGTTTGGTAAATTGAAGGGTGTCATTTCATCAGTCTTTATCTCTCTGGCTGTCTTCACCTCTATTCTCACCCTCTGTGGATGCTGTTGCGTTCCTTCTATTCATTCTCTTTTAACCCGCCTGATTGAGAAGGCGACTGGTCCCCCAGCTGATGGCCGCGGTAATTATGTCATCATTAGACCCCCGCCCCGACACACTCCTCAAGATTATTTTATTGTTGCTGTTGCTCCCCTTGAAAATGATGCTGAACTTCACCACTTCCTGATTGTCATGATGGCAACATACCCCATGATTGCATTGCCCTTGCCCTTCTGTTCTACTGATACTTTTTGCGTGATATTACTTTTTTTTAGAAATGTTTTGCTGTTTTTGAGTTGTTTGGTACTGTCCTGCAGGTTTAAAGCTTACGGGTGTTCTGAAACATGAGACTATGCACTTGTTAAAAGGTATGTTTGGAAGATTGTAGAGGGTTTTATGTTTTAAGTGTTACTTTTGTGATTTTCGTGTTTGTTTTTGTAATGTATTTCATAGATCAAGAGAGGGAATGAAGACTATTTTACTTTTATTGCACTTTCATTATTTGTTTAAATATGACCTAATACATTTAATCAACAGATAAAGTGTTGTCCATTTGCTAATCAGACAAGAATGTGTTGTGGAGCCGGTGGCTGTCCTTGATCTTTGTACGCAGAAAACCGGCTGGCACCATCCTCCTCTCCAGGTGTTCCCGAGGAGACGAACGAGACCAGATAAGGAGCGGAAAGCTACCATCCCGGCCCAGGACCAGACTGTGAGGGGGGCAACCAAATTTACCATGTACCCATACATATAAAAACCTTGTGTTACCGGGAAGCTCTTGCTTTCTTCTTTGGCTATCAAGCAGAAGACACACGTCTTGTGTGCGGCAGATAACGAGATAAGACCCGGATGTCTGTATTGCACATTCCTTTGTAATAAATCCATTTGCTTTTAACTTTTTCTAATCATTGGTCATATCTTCCTCGATTCGTGAAACACGCGTAGGGTCCAAACTCGCAAATCCCTACAATGCCCATTAAATATGATTTGCTCTTTTACATCAAACATGTTGCCTCCATAAAAATGTTTCACTAGATTATTTTCTGCGGGAGATATTCCCAATTTAGTCCTGGAAAAACAATGGTGGACACAACCGTATGAGTATATGTTTGTTGGAACAATGGTCTGTGGCTGAAAAAAATCTCTAAAATTCACGTGGGCTCCATTTTAAACTGTATTAAACAAAAGAACACAAGACAGGCCATCGGTACATGTGACAATTTCATTGGAGCTTCAGTGAACTCTCAATAATAAATAGAACAGTAAATAGAAGTTTCCCCCCCAAGACATAAATAAAATAAAAATAAAAAACTAAAAACTATAAACTATGTGAAAAAAAAAAAGTTATAAACAATGCTTCCTTGGTGGCACAGCTGGATAAATGGTCTTCCACGGTTCTGAGGATCCGGGTTCAAATCCCAGCCCTCCCTCTGTGGGGTTTGGATGTTCTCCCCGTGCCTGCATGAGCTTTCTCTGGGACTCCGGTTTCCTCCTGCATTCCAAAAACATGCATTGATTGGGGACTCTAAATTGCCCTTTGGTGTGATTGTAAGTGCGAATGGTTGTCTGTCCCCATGTGGTCCTGTGATTGGCTGGCAATCAGTTCTGGCTCTACCCTGGCCCCTCTCTGATGACAGCTTTCAGATAATGAATGGATTGATTCCCTTTAATCACTAACAACTGAGGGGGCTTTACATTTGTGGTTAATGGGCTAGGCGTCAATTGATTGAATGGCAACAAGAAAATGAGTGAAGAGACAAGTCAGATCTTATTTAAAATCTGTGTCATTATCAGATTACTCGCAAGCTTTTACTGCTCTGTGACCGTTCTCGCAATGTCTTATGTATCAAAAGCATTCTCTAATAATGCCAGTTGTCCTAAAAGAGAAAATGAAACTACTGGAGACAAATTTATCGTGTGTTTTTTGACATACTTGGCAAAAATAAAGATGATTATCATAAGAGAACATGTGTAAACTATCTATTCATCCATTATCTGAGGCACTTATCCTCACAAGGATTGCGGGAGCGCTGTAGCCAATCCAAGCCATCATCACCTCAACTGGTTACCGACCAATCGCAGGGCACATAGAAATAAACAACAGCCGCACTCGGAATCACACCTCAGGGCAAAGAATGCATGTTGAATGCATACTGTTTGCATTGTAGACCAAGAACCAATGTCCATCTGGTCTATCAAAAATGGGCTGGTCTTTAAGTTGTGTCATTAACAGGGTTAAAAATTCGGATCTTGGACCACCCGTGTCAACTCCTTCCTCAGCAGCACCAACATCATCAGTAAATCTGACACAGCATGTCGCAGGTTTCAGAGTATGTTGCACGTTTGAAACTTCTGACTGCTCCGTTGAACCTGCTGGCTTTTGTGTGGTCAATACAGCATGACAGGTGTGCCACAATGTCCTGGAGTGTCATGGTCGTTTCCTTACTGCAAAGATGATCGTGATTGGTGTACATTCCAGACAGTGCCGAATTTACTACCTTTGTAAAAATTAACCTAAATGCCAAAAATACTATGGAGTAAAACCAAAGAACGGGAATAGGCTCATTTTACTCTGCTTGACATTGGAAATTCTCTACATTGACTGCAAGGAGCTCCTCCACCTCATCCTCTGTCATGCTCCTGGCTTCCTGCCCAGGCTGGGCGTGGCCAGCCAATTAGTCAGCCCACACCTGCACCTTGTCCCGGCTGATTACTCAGTATATGTAGGACCCGGGGGACGACTAGTCCTCCGCCAGATTGTTGCCTTTGATGCCTCCTTCCCGCACTCCCATTTGCCTGACTTCTGCTCTCTGAGTACCAACCCACGCCTGTCTCTGGAGTACCCTCGTAAGCCTGCCGTTACTATTACCTCTGCTTGTTTGGACTGTCTGCCTGATCCCTGACATTTGACCGAATAAAGGTTACCTCTGTACTGCCCGCTTGTCTCTGGAGTCACGCATTTGGGTCCACCCTCGAGCCCTGTTCGTGACAGAATGATCTGGCCATAACATGGACCCAGCCGACTTAGAAGCTATCCGTCGCTCGCTGCAAATCCAGGGCAGACGCCTGGTGGAGCAGGAGGCTGCTCTCCAGGTAACCAAGCAGAGGCTCCGTGAGATCTGCGCCCGGCTGGAGCCGTGGCTAGCCTCCCAGGCTAACGCGGCTGCCACACCAACGGTGGCCGGAATGATTCTCAGGCAACTCAGGGAACGTCAAGCCTTTCCTCAGTCAGTGCGATCTCCATTTTGAACTGCAGGCATCCGCCTTTCCCACGCACCGCTCCAGGATCGCCTTTGTCATTTCCCACATGACGGGAAGGGCAGAGGCATGGGCCACAGCTGAATGGAGTCGTAACTCAGAGACTTGTCGTTCCTGGACGTCATTCATCTGCGCACTCACCCAAGTGTTCCAGTATGTGGCGCTGGAGCGTAAAGCGGCGTCCTCTCTCATGACACTTCGCCAGGACCGTTGTCGCGTCTCGGACTGCGCGATCGAGTTCCGGATCCGCGCTGCCGAGAGTCAATGGAACGAGGACGCCCTGCACAACGCCTTTTTCCGGGGCATTTCTCCCCAAATCCGTGTTTTTTTTTTTTTTTCATCGCCGTGGATCTCCCTCCTTAACTGGACGTGCTCATTGCATTGGCCCTCAAGGTCGACCAGCGACTGGTAGTACAGGGGCAACTAGCTGCAATGACCGAAGGAGAGAGGGAGGGGTCCACTTCGACCGCCACCCGGTTGTCCCCGCTGCTCTCCATGGCTGAACCCATGCAGGTGGAGGGTCTTGATGGGCCAGCGGAGGAGCGTCTGCGCCGCCGACGGGAGGGGCGCTGTTTTGACTGCGGGAGTCTGGGACACTTGATCGCCCGCTGCCCAATTCGACCAAAGCACCCCAACATCAGAATCTCCACTTTGGTGAGTGTGCAGTATACCGCGGCGGAGTCAGGGAGGTCACTTCTTCACCTCACCTTGGGAACGGACTCCCGTTCATGTACTGTAACTGCGTTCATTGACTCCGGGTCGGATGCAAACCTGATAAATCCCCGCGTGGTCGAAGCGTTGGGGGCAGCAACCTTCCCCACGCAACGGCTTCATAACACCTATGCCGCTAACGGCAAGCTACTTTGTCGGGTTACACGCCGCACTCAGACGTTACATATGGGCTCAATCGGATTGGATTAGCTTTCATGTCTTCGAAGCACGTAGCAGAGACATCATCTTGGGCAGCCAATGGCTTAAAGAACATAACCCGCACATAGACTGGGCCACGGGTCAGATCAAGACATGGGGAGAGGAATGTCGCAGATGTTGTTTCACTGTCCAGGAAAACGGGAAGATGCAAGTCGCGCCGGTACGGAGCTGACCGTGGTGCCCTCCAGCTACCACAATTTGAGGGGAGTTTTCTCTGAATCTAAGGCGAAATCTCTGCCGCCGCATCGGTCACATGACTGTGCGATTGAACTCCTGCCAGGCACCTCACCTCCCAGAGGGAAACTGTTTTCGTTAACAGGACCAGAGCACCAGGTCATGAGGGACTACATCGAGGAGTCGCTGACAGCCGGACTCATTCGCCCCTCATCCTCATCAGCCGGTGCAGGATTTTTTTTCATCAAAAAGAAGGACGCTGCAACCCTGCATCGACTACCGAGGATTGAACGACATCACAGTCAAGAACCGGTACCGCTTGCCTCTGATCACTACGACATTCGAACTCCTTCAGGGAGCCCAGATCTTCACCAAGCTGGACTTCCGCAGCGCTTACCATCTGGTGCGGATCCGGAAAGGAGACGAATGGAAGATGGCGTTCAACACTCCCACAGGGCATTACAAGTATCTTGTGATGCATTTTGGACTGACAAATGCTCCGGCCGTCTTTCAAAACTTCATTAAGGGTTAGGGTTGACATACTTTGGGAGTTTTTGAACAAGAACGTATTTGTGTATCTCGACGATATTCTAATCTTTTAATCAGACCTGAACTCTCACATCTGACAGGTCAGAAAGGTGCTCCAGCGTCTTTTGCAGCACCAGCTATTCGTAAAAATGGAAAAATGTGAGTTCCACAGAGCGTCCGTGTCCTTCCTGGGTTTCGTCCTGGCAGAGGGAGAGATACGTATGGATCCCGGGAAGGTCGACGCGGTGCTACGGTGGCCCACCCCCACCGGTAGGAAGGATGTACAGGAGGTTCTTAGGATTTGCTAATTTCTACAGGAAGTTCATACGGAACCTCAGCTCCATCGCCGCTCCTCTGCACGCTCTCACCACACAACGTCTTCGAGTAGTCCAGGACCTGCCAGGAGGCCTTCGACAAGCTTAAGGAGAGTTTCATCGCTATGGCCATCCTCATTGTTCCAGACCCAGATCACCAGTTCATGGTGGAGGTTGACGCATCAGACTCGGGAATCGGAGCCATCTTGTCTCAGAGGAGTCCCAAGGATGGAAGGATCCACCCGTGTGCATTCCTGTCTAGGAAGCTGACCCCGGCAGAGAGGAACTACGACGTAGGTGATCGTGAACTGCTGGCGGTCAAGACGGCAATGGTAGAGTGGCGGCACTGGCTGGAGGTATTGCAAGTGCCGTTCGTGGTCTTCACTGACCACAAGAGCCTAGTGTACCTGAAGACCGCGAAGCGGCTGAACGCCCGCCAGGCCAGGTGGGCCCTATTCTTCACCCGCTTCCACTTTACTCAGTCCTTCCTCCCAGGCTCCAAGAACGGCAAGCCGGACGCACTTTCACGGGTCCATGAGTGGGAGCGCACAGAATCAGAGGCCGCTCCTATCCTGCCAGAGGCATGCTTCGTGTCCGGCTTCACCTAGGCGGTCGAGTCGCAGGTGAAGGAGGCCCTGGGAGAGACCCCGCCGCCCGCGCAGTGTCCGTCTGACCACCTTTTCGTCGTTCCATCTCTGCTGGGCCCAAACCAACAAAAATGTCTGCCACCTGGGTATGGCAAAAACCCGTTCAGTGGTCGAACAAAGGTTCTGGTGGCCCAACCTCAGCAAGGACGTGAGGGAGTCCATGAACACCTGCCCGGTGTGTGCGGCCAATAAGACTTCCCGCCTACGGCCTGTTGGAGAGTTGCGACCTCTGTCCATCCCCTTCCACCCGTGGTCACACATCGCGCTGGACTTCGTCACCGGCCTGCCGCCCTCCCAAGGGAACAGAGTGGTGCTGTCTGTAGTGGACCGATTCTCCAAGATGGTCCACTTCGTGCCCATTCCGAAGATCCCGTCGGCGAAGCAGACAGGCTAGCTGGTGTTTAGACGAGGTCGTTCGTTACCACGGGCTACCCCGGGACATCGTTTCAGACAGAGGTCCACAATTCAGCGCTCGCTTCTGGAAGGAATTCTGCACCCTCATCGGCGCTTCAGCAAGTCTACTGTCATGCTCCTGGCTTCCTGCCCAGGCTGTTAGTTGCTGTTGGCAGTTAGTCAGCGCACACCTGCACCTTGTCCTTGTATATATAGGACCCGGGGGACGACGAGTCCTCCGCCAGATCGTTACCTTTGATGCCTCGTTCCCGCACTCCTGTTTGCCTGACTTCTGCTCTCCGTGTGTCTCCCACGCCGGTCCCTTGACTACCCTCGTAAGCCTGCCGTTACTATTACCTCTGCTTGTTTGGACTGTCTGCCTGATCCCTGACCTTGGACCGAACAAAGGTTACCTCTGCACTGCCCGGTTGTCTCTGGAGTCGTGGATTTGGGGCCGCCCTTGATCCCCGTTCATGACATCCTCCACGTGGTGAAAACAGGACTGTGTTTCTGCTCTTGAAATATTAAAAGTAAAACATTCAAATATTTTTAATATTTTCCCTCATCATGTGATAGACAAAAGAAATTATATTTTTTTCCATTTTATTTACTAATAGCAAGAAAGATTGACTGGATTTGTTTCAATCAGGTCAAGATCTTCAGCGTCAGATATTACTACCTGAAAAACAAATTAAAATGTGTAATGAAATGTATGTGAAATAATGTATTGAAATGTATGAAATATCAGTGGCGAAAATTGGCTCAATTGTTGATGAAGGTCCCTGTGTATCTCTAAAACATATTTCAAATGGTCACATTATTCCTCCTATTGTTCTCGTATTAATGTATGAGGTTATGCAAAAATATGAAACATTGTGAATACCACCAAAAATGATTGGCTTGGCTGCACAGAAGCTACCAACAACAACCAACTATACAACCAAGTGTATATCAATGTAAATTTGTTTACAACTTGGTTAATTCAATACTTAACAGGTACTGTATAAAATACAAAATTTATTTTGACACTGTAGTCACACGTTTGACAAAAACACACACATTTTATACTCACACACAAATTTATAAAACATTTACCCGGTCCTGTCTGGAAAAAGTAATCACCCCTCTTGTTAGATCATGAATTAATTGTAGCCAAGGCTTTTTCACAGCAGTGTATAAATGGTGAAAGGTTGTCATGGTTCCTAATAGTTACTCTAAATTTAAATAATAATATATCTTCTGTATTTTACTGACCACAAAATACTGGTAGATTTCTGTTAAAAATCAAAGTATTAAAATAAACGATGTACCAGTGTCAGCTCGATATAATTCAGCTCTGCTCCTCGATGTGATGACTACTTCAGAATCGGAGTCTGACGTACTATCATTGGAACCGAATGTGAATTAAAAAAAAAAATAATCACAAAAATAAACCCACAGATTTATTATAGTTGATGTACACAATTAAAAGAATTGTTCCGGACAGCTTGTTTCTGCAAATCAGGTGCCTTCACATCTGGGTTTATAAGTAATGGTAGAGTTCTCCCCCCTATATGTTTTAACACATTTCCATGTGGAATCATCAGTCCAATGTTTATTTGGGGAAAAAAAATTGAAATTATTTAAAAACATGGAACAATATAATGAGCCAAAAATGCAGCCCTATGGGGGCACAAACCAGTGCAATCTGTAGGCCGGTCCCAAGCCCGGATAAATGCAGAGGGTTGCGTCAGGAAGGGCATCCGGCGTAAAAACTGTGCCAAACAAATATGAGCGTTCATCTAAAGAATCCCATACCGGATCGGTCGTGGCCCGGGTTAACAACGCCCGCCCCCGGCACTGCTAACCTGCAGGGCGTCGGTGGAAATTCAGCTACTGTGGGTCGAAGACAAAGAAGAGGAGGAAACCGGATCCAGCGTCAGAAGAAAAAGAGGAATGCACAGAGCCTACAACTGAGTGTAGGGACTTTGAATGTTGGGACTATGACAGGAAAAGCACAGGAGTTGGTTGACATGATGATTAGGAGAAAGGTTGATATTCTGTGCATCCAAGAGAGCAGGTGGAAAGGTAGTAAGTCTAGAAGTTTGGGAGCAGGGTTTAAATTATTCTACCATGGAGTAGATGGGAAGAGAAATGGAGTAGGGGTTATTTTAAAGGAAGAGCTGGCTAAGAATGTCTTGGAGGTGAAAAGAGTATCAGATCGAGTGATGAGACTAAAATTTGAAATTGAGGGTGTTATGTATAATGTGGTTAGCGGCTATGCACCACAGGGAGGATGTGACCTAGAGTTGAAAGAGAAATTCTGGAAGGAACTAGATGAAGTAGTTCTGAGCATCCCAGACAGCAAGAGAGTTGTGATTGGTGCAGATTGTAATGGACATATTGGTAAAGGAAACAGGGGCGATGAAGAAGTGATGGGTAAGTACGGCATCCAGGAAAGGAACTTTGAAGGCCAGACGGTGGTGGACTTTGCAAAAAGGATGGAGATGGCTGTAGCGAACACTTATTTCCAGAAGAGGGAGGAACATATAGTGACCTACAAGAGCGGAGGTAGAACCACGCAGGTAGATTATATTTTGTGCAGACGATGTAATCTGAAGGAGGTTACTGACTGTAAAGTAGTGGTAGGGGAGAGTGTAGCTCGACAGCATAGGATGGTAGTATGTAGGATGATTCTGGTGGTGGGTAGGAAGATTAAGAAGACAAAGGTAGAGCAGAGAACCATGTGGTGGAAGCTGAAAAAGGAAGAATGTTGTGCGGCCTTCCGGAAAGAGGTGAGACAGGCTCTCGATGGACAACCGAAGCTCCCGGAAGACTGGACGACGACAGCCAAGGTGATCAGAGAGACAGGCAGGAGAGTACTTGGTGTGTCATCTGGTAGGAAAGGGGAGAAGGAGACTTGGTGGTGGAACCCCAAAATACAGGGAGTCATACAAGGAAAGAGATTAGCGAAGAAGAAGTGGGATACTGAGAGGACTGAGGAGAGGCGAAAGGAGTACATCGAGATGCGATGTAGGGCAAAGGTAGAGGTGGCAAAGGCTAAACAAGAGGCATATGAAGACAAGTACACCAGGTTGGACACGAAAGAAGGAGAAAAGGATCTCTACAGGTTGGCCAGACAGAGGGATAGAGATGGGAAGGATGTGCAGCAGGTTAGGGTGATTAAGGATAGAGATGGAAATGTGTTGACTGGTCCCGGTAGTGTACTAAATAGATGGAAAGAATACTTTGAGAAGTTGATGAATGAAGAATATGAGAGAGAAGGAAGAGTTGAAGAGGCAAGAGTGAAGGACCAGGAAGTGGAAATGATTACTAAGGGGGAAGTCAGAAAGGCACTACAAAGGATGAAAACTGGAAAGGCAGTTGGTCCTGATGACATACTGGTAGAGGTATGGAAGCAATTTGGAGAGATGGCTGTGGAGTTTTTGACCAACTTATTCAACAGAATACTAGCGGGCGAAAAGATGCCTGAAGAATGGAGGAAAAGTGTTCTAGTTCCCATTTTTAAGAACAAAGGGGATGTTCAGAGCTGTGGGAACTATAGAGGAATAAAGTTGATGAGCCACACAATGAAGTTATGGGAAAGAGTAGTGGAGGCTAGACTCAGGACAGAAGTAAGTATCTGCGAGCAACAGTATGGTTTCATGCCTAGAAAGAGTACCACAGATGCATTATTTGCCTTGAGGATGCTCGTGGAAAAGTACAAAGAAGGTCAGCAGGAGCTACATTGTGTCTTTGTGGATCTAGAGAAAGCCTATGACAGAGTACCAAGAGAGGAACTGTGGTACTGCATGCGTAAGTCTGGTGTGGCAGAGAAGTATGTTAAAATGGTGCAGGACATGTATGATGGCAGCAGAACAATGGTGAGGTGTGCCTTAGGTGTGACAGAGGAATTTAAGGTGGAGGTGGGACTGCATCAGGGATCAGCACTGAGCCCCTTCTGTTTGCAGTGGTAATGGATAGGCTGACAGATGAGGTTAGACTGGAATCACCTTGGATCATGATGTTCGCAGATGATATTGTCATATGCAGTGAAAGCAGGGAGCATGCAGAGGAACAATTGGAAAGATGGAGACATGCACTGGAAAGGAGAGGAATGAAGATTAGCCGAAGTAAAACAGAATATATGTGCGTGAATGAGAAAAGTGGAGGGGGAAGAGTGAGGCTACAGGGAGAAGAGATAGCGAGGGTCGACGACTTCAAATACTTGGGGTCAACAATACAGAGCAATGGAGAGTGTGGTCAGGAAGTGAAGAAACGGGTCCAAGCAGGTTGGAACAGCTGGCGAAAGGTGTCTGGTGTGTTATGTGACAGAAGAGTCTCTGCTAGGATGAAGGGCAAAGTTTACAAAACAGTGGTGAGGCCGGCCATGATGTACGGATTAGAGACGGTGGCACTGAAGAAACAACAGGAAACTGAACTGGAGGTGGCAGAAATGAAGATGTTGAGGTTCTCGCTCGGAGTGACCAGGTTGGATAGGATTAGAAATGAGCTCATTAGAGGGACAGCCAAAGCTGGATGTTTTGGAGACAAGATTCGAGAGAGCAGACTTCGATGGTTTGGACATGTTCAGAGGCGAGAGAGTGAGTATATTGGTAGAAGGATGCTGAGGATGGAGCTGCCAGGCAAAAGAGCGAGAGGAAGACCAAAGAGAAGGTTTATGGATGTGGTGAGGGAAGACATGAGGGCAGTTGGGGTTAGAGAGGAAGATGCAGGAGATAGGCTAAGATGGCTAAAGATGACACGCTGTGGCGACCCCTGACGGGACAAGCCGAAAGGAAAAGAAGAAGAAGAATATAATGAGCCAAATGTCTGTGTACTGTCTCCAAATACTGTACTTCTTGATAATTTGAGATAGAGAAGAAAAATTCCTACCTGAAATTAAATGATCGCTACACAGGCATGTGTGTATTTCATTGGGCTCCAACCATCACGTTCAATTGCCGAAATCCATCGATCATTTCTCATCTTTTCAGCTGGTAGACTGTCCGTCTATTGTGACAACCAACAGCACAATAGGTCTCGGAGAAAAAAAACTGCCCGGTTTTTTACAGCTTTGTTTGACCGACAACAATATGGCGCCATGAACGGTGATGTCACGTGCACAATCTTTATAACGTGAACTGTGATCGAGTCATGGCACTTTGTATCAGCTGAATATAATGTGGGGCGTTGACGGACTCTTAACTGTTAACTTAACCCTAACTTATCTCTCTTAACACTAATTGACAAAGACTGCATCTTTCACATCTGTAACGGAATGTGTTCTTTGTTCTTGTTAATTTGTTTGTTCTATGTTCTGAATGTTGTACCAGGGTAGCACCGACTACCAGAGACAAATTCCTTGTGTGTTGTTACACATTTGGCCAATAAAGCCGATTCTGAAATACATTTTAATTGTTTTATTACCATTATTATTATTATTATTATTATTTTACATTATTTTCTTCCCCTCCTTGAAACGTCACCTTATCGTGGTGGAGGGGTTTGTGTTTCCCGATGAGCCTTGGAGCTAAGTTTTCTGAGGCTTCATGCCCTTGGTAGAGTCACCCATGGCAAACAGGTCCTAGGTGAGGGACCAGACAAAGTACAACTCAAAAACCCCTATGATGTAAAAAATTGGATCTTGGTTTCCCTTGCTGGGACACGGGTCACCGGGCACCCCCTTTGGAGCCAGGCCTGGAGGTGGGGCTCAAAGGCGAGCGCCTGGTGTCCGTGCCTGCACCCATGGGGCTTAGTGGTGCATGAGGTCGAGAAGTTACGACTAGATCTAGTCAGACTCGCCTCTACGCACCACTTGGGCTCTGGCACCACTCCTCTTGAGAGGGGTTGGACTCTGTTTCATTCTGGAGTTGCCCACGGGGAGAGACGCTGAGCAGGTGTGGGTATACTTATTGCCCCCCACCCACCGGCTCAGGGCCTGTCCGTTGGGGTTTACCCCGGTGGATGAGGGGTAGCCTCCCTCCATCTGTAGGTAGGGGGACAGGCCCTGACGTTTGTCCTTATGCACCAAACAGAAGTGCAGAGTACCTACCCTTTTTGGAGTCCTTTAAGGGAGTGCTGGAGAGCACCCCCTCTGGTGACTCTATCATTCTACTGGGGGACTTCAATGCCCACGTGGTCAATGACAGTGAGACCTGGAAGGGCGTGATTGGGAAGAACGGTCCCCCTGAACAAAACTCGAACGGTGTTCTATTATTGTACTTCTGTGCTCATCATGGGTTGTCCATAACAAACACAATGTTCAGGCATAAGGGTGTTCACATGTCCGCTGGGCACCAGGACAGCCTCGGTCGCAGTTCAATGATCGACTGTGGTCGTGTCATCGGACTTGCGACCTCATGTCTTGGACACTCGCATGAAGAGTGGGCGGAGCTGTCAACTGATCACCACCCGGTGGTGAGTTAGCTCCGATGGTGGGGGAAGATGCCAGTCCGATGTGGCAGGCCCAAGCGTATTGTGAGGGTCTGCTGGGAACGGCTGGCAGATTCCCCTGTCTGAAGGAATTTCAACTCCCATCTCTGAAATAACTTTGCTCACATCCTAAAGGAGTCAGGGGACATTGAATCCGAGTGGACGATGTTCTGCGCCTCCATTGCTGAGGTGGCCGATCAGAGCTCTGGCCGTAAGGTGGTAGGTACCTGTCGTTATAGCAACCCACAAACACGTTGGTGGACACCAACAGTGAGGGATGCGGTCAAGCTGAAGAAGGAGTCCTATCAGGCATCTCAGGCTTGTGGGACTCCCGAGGCACTCGATAGGTATCGGTTCGCCAAGCGGAATGCGGCTTCGTTGGTCGCTGAGGCAAAAACCCGGGCATGGGAGGAGTTCGGTGAGGCCATGGAGAACGACTTCAGGACGGCTTTGAGGAAATTCTGGTCCACCGTCCGGCATCTCAGGAGGGGGAAGTAGTGCACCGTCAACACTATGTATAATGGGCACGGGGCACTACTGACCTCAACTCGGAATGTTGTGAGTCGGTGGGGAGAATACTTCGAAGAACCTCCTCAATTTCACCAACACGCCTTCCCATGAGGAAGCTGAGTCTGGGTGCTCTGAGGTGGGCTCTTCTATCTCTGGGGTTGAGGTCACCGAGGTGGTCAAAAACCTCCTTGGTGGAAGAGATTCCTAAAGGCTCTGGATGTTGTGGGGGTGTCCTGGTTAACATGCCTCTGCAACATCGCGTGAACATTGGGGACAGTGCCTCTGGATTGGCAGACTGGGGTGGTGGTCCCCCTTTTCAAGAAGGGTGACCGTAGGGTGTCTTCCAGCTATAGAGGGATCACACTCCTAAGCCTCTCTGGTAAGGTCTACTCAGGGGTACTAGAGAGGAGGGTCCGTCGGGAAGTCGAGTCTCGGATTCAGGAGGAGCAATGTGGTTTTCGTCCTGGCCGTGAAACAGTGGACCAGCTCTACACCCTCGGCAGGATCCTCGAGGGTGGGGTTGTGTTGGGTTCATCAAGCCGTGATCTACAGCTCTCACTGGAGCAGTTCGCAGCTGATTGTGAAGCGGCTGGGATGAGAATCAACACCTCCAAATCAGAGACTATGGTCCTCAGTCAGAAAAAGGTGGCGTGCCCTCAGCAGTGGATGATGGATAGACAGATTTTAAGTATTTGTAATGGTGACAATGGATTTGATGTTCATGGAAATGGAGTCAGCTTCACTGTATTTTATTCAGGATAACAAATACATTTTACCACCAAAAGTCATTCTTTCCAGTGTTTCAATCAACTATTCACTTATTTGACATTGACATGACTCAAACATGTGACAGAATGCATGCATGCTCAGGAAAATGAAAAATACATCCATCCATCCATCCATTTTCATCACCGCTTATCCTCACGAGGGTCACGGGCAGTGCTAGACCCTATCCCAGCTGTCAACGGGCAGGTGGCAGGGTACACCCTGAATTGATTACCAGCAAATCGCAGGGCACATTGAGGCGAACAGCCGCACTCACAATCACACCTAGGGGTAATTTAGAGTATCCAATTAATGTTGCATGTTTTTGGAATGTGGGAGGAAACCGGAGTGCCCGGAGAAAACTCACGCAGGCATAGAGAGAACATGCAAACTGCACACAGGCGGGTCCGGGATTGAACCGGGGCCTCAGAACTGTGAGGACAACGCTTTACCAGCTGATCCACCATGCCGGCTGAAAAATACATTTTGTAGCAATTGATAAACAACTAATTCCCTTTTGAATGCCGCTTTTCATGAATAAAAAACAACATTAAAAAGCACTGGCAAAGCCGGTGTGGGAAAAGGAATCTACCAATGTCTGAAGTGGCAGTAATTCGTCATATTTTTATACATCGCTGTCAGGTGGAATCCTGACCTTCAAAATGAAAACTTTTCAAGAAATAATAAACAAAAAAAAATCTTTCTCGAGTTTTTAAACACAGCTTTGTTCAAGTTAGTTGTGTATCTTACATTGTTGACGTATATAGTTACATAACATAAAAAATAGCTAGTACCCCAAAATTATGTTTCCTCACAAATTTATTGTGCATAAAAAACAACAAAACAATTGATGGATTGGGATGGAAAAGGACGTCATCCTACAAATGACAAACACGGCAGGGTATCACTTCCTTGCAAGGCTCGCCCAAGAAATGTGGCTTCAACTCCCAAAACTGTCAGTCATCACCAAAACATATGCAGACATTTCTACTCAAGACATCTTAATAATCTGAAAATATTATGATTAACCTGATATTTTTGCTTTTAAGGATCAGAAAAGCTCAAATCAGATCAACCGCTGTTTGAGGACAAGAGACCTTTGTTACGGATCGAAGATACAATAACAGTTGCTACACAGAATACAAAAAAGTTTCACCTCCCACCACCCAAGTAATATGTTCGTGATAACTTTTTAGTTTTTAAAGTGATAAATTTTTTTGATTATGTAGTTACAATACCACCTCAACATTGCGCCCCAGCGAAAGCTTCCTTTGCGACACCCTAGAAGTGGTAACGCCACAGGCATTTTTTTCCTTCTATGGATCCAACGGGAGGAATTGGTTCCTATTTGGGAGCACTTTTATCCTTTTTGGGATCCAGCGGGAGGAATCAACCACTTTGTGCAGCAAATGGCATGGGCACTATGGTGCCTACTGGGATGTCCACCAAGACTTCAGACAGGGCACCTTTCTCCTTGTTGGACCCTGCATTGTGTTTTAACATGGATGAAAAGGGCAATTTTTTGAAGAGGACGGCTACACGTACTTCTTCAAGCACCGTGTTGACAATCATCGCATTGCAATGCTGTAGGTGAGTGAACTTAAAACCTCTAGGAGCCTCTCCTTTGCTGTGTGTGTGCGAGAGAGAGAGAGAGAGAGAGAGAGAGAGAGAGAGAGAGAGAGAGAGAGAGAGAGAGAGAGAGAGAGAGCGTGAGAGAGAGAGAGAGAGAGAGATTCCCAGTCACGGTCAGGTGACTTTTGCAGGAAAGATTAGCAAAGGCTTTAGAACTAAAGATTGTTAGAATTTTTGTTAATATTGTTATTATGGATTTGCTACAAAGCCAAAGTATTATCCTTGCTTCAAAGATTCTTTGCACAAACAGTATGCGCAGTCCCCACACAGGTACACCAACTGACTCCTGATCTCCCGATAATAACACACACACATCATTATCAAAAAATATGGCTTTAACTTGCTTGCTCACCGCTCCCTCTTGACCTTGTGTGTTTTCGGGGGGAGAAAAAAAAAAGCACGCAAGACAGTACAGAACGGTGATGGAGACTGTCTAGTGACTCTTCTTGTCATATTTTGGGCATTATATTCCAGAGTTCAGGTGATGACAAAGATTTAAGTAAATACATTTATATATATATATACATACATACATACTGTTATAATCTTGGCTATAATATGTAAAGTATAAATACTGTTTCAGTATTTTAATCATTCTGGTAGCCCCATACACCTAGACGAAAACTCCTCTGGTGTGGGTGGAGCGTGGTTTTGTATGTGTGTTGTGGGGTAGGTTATTCGGTTTTTCACATTTCACAGTGGGGTTGGGGTGGTGGGGAGTCTGGTCCCTATTAACCGTGAAAACGAGGGATCACTGTACTTAGAAGAGAACGTTTAACCAAAATAAGCAGGCAAAAGTTTCTTACTTGTGTGTGTTCTTGTGTCATTTCAAACTTTCATTCTAAGATAATCTTTGGCCGCATCTCGGCCGGAAACAGGTTTCTCATCACTGTGTGTTCTTGTGTGTATTTTTAAGCTATTCTTGTTGGAGAATCTTTGACCACAAACTGCGCAGGAAAAAGGTTTCTCACCAGTGTGTGTTCTTGTGTGTGTTTTTAAGGTTCCCTTCTGAGTGAATCTTTGACCACAAACTAAGCAGGAAAAGGGTTTCTCACCAGTGTGTGTTCTTGTGTGTATTCTTAATTTTCCCTTCTCAGTGAATCTTTTGTCACAAACTGTACATGAATAAGGTTTCTCACCAGTGTGTGTTCTTGTGTGTATTTTTAATAGTCTCTTCTCAGTGAATCTTTTATCACAAACTGGACATGAAAAAGGTTTCTCACCAGTGTGTGTTCTTGTGTGTATTTTTAATAATCTCTTCTCGTTGAATCTTTTCTCACAAACTAGACATGAAAATGGTTTCTCACCAGTGTGTGTTCTTGTGTGTATTTTTAAGTTTGCCTTTTGAGTGAATCTTTGACCACAAACTAAGCAGGAAAAAGGTTTCTCACCAGTGTGTGTTCTTTTGTGTATTTTTAAGTTTCCCTTCTCAGTGAATCTTTTATTACAAACTGGACAAGAAAAAGGTTTCTCACCAGTGTGTGTTCTTTTGTGTATTTTTAAGTTTCCCTTCTCAGTGAATCTTTTATTACAAACTGGACATGAAAAAGGTTTCTCACCAGTGTGTTTTCTTGTGTGCATTTTCAAGTGTTCCTTCCGAGTGAATCTTTGACAACAAACTGAACAGGAAAAAGGTTTCTCACCAGTGTGTGTTCTTGTGTGTAATTTTAAGTTTTGCTTCTTAGTGAATCTTTTATCACAAACTGGACATAAAAAAGGTTTTTCATATTGACCGTCTGTTTGAGATCCTTCGCAATGGTCTCCATCACTTGAGCTCCTCCTGCTTGGAGGGTCCACCCTTTGACTCTCCTCACTTTGACCATCTTCACTCTTCAATTGGACACCAGTGGCAGGAACTTGGATGCATTCCTCCTGTTCTTCCTCTTTCACGTGGACAATTTCTTGCTTCTCCTCTTGAATGCACTGAACCCCTTCACCCTCCTCTTCTTCTTTGGTGTGACCGGACACTGACTGCTGCTGCTCTGGATGAAGATATTCAATGCCATCTGCAAGACAAAAGACAAACACAAAGTAGTTAAATTTTGTTCAAAATATTTGACTGCAACTGCATGATGTAGTAGAGGAAATGGGGTGTTACAGTGAAGAAAATAAGTATTTGAACACCCTGCTATATTGCAAGTTCTCCCACTTATAAATCATGGAGGGGTCTGAAATTTTCATCGTAAGTGCATGTCCACTGTGAAAGAGAATCTAAAATGAAAACCCCAGCAGCCACAATGTATGATTTTTTTAGCGATTTATTTGTGTCATCTAGCTGCAGATGAGTATTTGAACACCTGTCTATCAGCGAGAATTCGGACCCTCAAAGACCTGTTACTCCCCCTTGAAAAGTTCACCTCCACTCCATGTATTATCCTGAATCAGATGCACCTGGGTGAGGTCGTGAGCTGCATCAAGACACCTGTCCACCCCATATAATGAGTAAGACTCAAACTTGTACCATGGCAAAGACCAAAGAGCTGTCCAACGACACCAGAGAAAAAAATGGTTCAACTCCCCACAGCTGAAAAGGGTGACGGAGAAAATGCCAAGCAGCTTGGTGAAAAAAGGTCCACTGTTGGAGAATCATCAGAAAATGGAAGAAGCTAAACATGACGGTCAATCTCAATCGTAGTGGAGCCCCATGCGAGATATCACTTCGTGGGGTCTCAATGATCCTTAGAAAGGTGAGGAATCAGCCCAGGACTACACAACAGGATTTGGTCAATGACCAGAAAAGAGCTGGGACCACCGTTTCCAAGGTGACTATTGGTAATAAACTAAGACATTATGAACTGAAATCATGCATGGCATGGAAGGTTCCCCTGCTTACCGGGGTCATACACTTCCAGAGAATCAAAATTCCATGACTAATATTGGATTGACTGATTGTGGTATACAGCAATATTTCAGCCAAATGATTGTGTGTTTTCACTTAAATAATAAGTGCCAAAGCTTATCAATGTACTAGGCGCATCATAATGAATGTGAATTTATGGATATTAAAAATATAAATGATTACATGTTGAACATATATTTTCATCTAAGGTTAATGTTATGTTGCCTATATTTAAAATACAGAATTAGCTATCTATGCATTGTATTGTCTATGCTTTCATATTCGATCAGGATGTGCTAAGGTGGAATTTTAACATTTTATTTTATACACCATCTCATATTGTACTTTCTACTTTGGCTTCAGACAAGACCACTTTTACTTAAAGAGAAAATCTCATCTAGTTGCACCACTTTTTCTTCTATTATTCACATAACCCAACATTCTTCAAAGCAACACCACTTTTTTTTTTACTTTTACCATTATTATCGAGTGTAAACACAAGCAGGATGTCTAACTCTTTGCTCTATGCTGCCCAGATTGTGTGGGTGGGCAGTGTTTGTAATTATGAATGTTACCCCTTTAAGAGCCGAAGGTGGGTGGAGTCAGGTAAGCTATCAGGAGACTGTATGCTTCCGTGTCAAAAAAAAAAACAAAAACCTACTCGTAACAAATTTCACGCGTGTGATTTTTCGTGCTCGATTGTGCAGATTTGAGAGTGCAATCGCGCCTTTCAAATCACAGTGACTGAAAATTCCATGACATTCCCTGACCCAAGCCAAATATTTTTTAATTATGAGACTTTCTAAGACCTGGAAAGGGCAACGTTTCGTTCCATGATATTCCAGAAATCCCCTGACCCGTACGAACCCTTTGCTTAAACCAGCATATGACAAGGCCCGTCTTAAGTTTACCAATGACCATTTGAATGATACAGGGGAGTCATGGGAGAAAGTTTGGTGGTCAGCTGAGACCAAAATGGAACTTTTTGGTCCTAATTCCACTCACCGTGTTTAGAGGAAGACGAATGATGAGTTCCATCCCAAGAACACCATCCCTCCTGTGAAGCATGGGGGTGGTAGCATCATGCTTTTGGGGTGTTTTTCTGCACAATGGACAGGACGACTGCACTGTATTAAGGAGAGAATGAGCGTGGCCATGTATTGTGACATTCTTGGGAACAACCTCTTTCCCACAGTCAGAGCATTCAAGATAGGTCATGGCTGGGTCTTTCAACATGACAATGAGCGGAAGCACACCACCAGGACAACCAAGGAGTGGCTCCATAAGAAGCACATCAAGGTTCTGACGTGGCTGACCCAGTCTCCTGACCTAAACCCAGTAGAAAATCTTTGGAGGGAGCTGAAACTCTATGTTTCTCAGTGACAGCCCAGAAACCTGACTGATCTAGAGAAGATCTGTGTGGAGGAGTGGGCCAAAATCCCTCCTGCAGTGTGTGCAAACCTGGTGAACAAGTACAGGAAATGTTTGACCTCTGTAATTGCAAACAAAGGCTACTGTACCAAATATCAACATTGGTTTTCCCAGGTGTTCAAATAAGTATTTGCAGCTGTATCACACAAATAAATTATTAAAAAAATCATACATTGTGGTTTCTGAATTTTTCTTTTTTAGATTATCTCTCACAGTGGACATGTACCCACAATTAAAATTTCAGAACCGTCCAAGATTTCTAAGTAAGAAAACTTGCAATATAGTAGGTTGTTCAAATACTTATTTTCTTCACTGTATTACTCAGAACTCACAATTGCAGCAGATCACTACTGAATGACTGACTTTTGTTGTGACAGAGGATAAACGTTCAGTATGGAAGAAAGTCCAAGTTGCCATGGTTTTAGCCACAAGTAAAAAATCCAGAATTGAAATGGGGAAAGAATTTACATGGTCCATAATCCCAGAACAAATGATCTTAATGTATTTTTGCCCGATACAATGAAATTGTCAGTCATTTACAACAACTTCTTCTTTTCCATTTGGCTTGTCCTGTTAGGTTTCACCACAGCGTGTCATCTTAGATGAACGCATATTTGTTTGGAACCATTTTACACTGAATGCTCTTTCTGATGCAACCCCTCCTCATTTAGCCGAGGAGAAAAGCTTACAGCACCCGGTATTCCCGAGCGGTCTCCCATCCAAATACTAACCAGGCCAAAACCTGCTTACCTTCAGAGACCTGATGAGATCGGGCGTTCTCAGGGTAGCATGGCCGTAAACAGTCATTTATAACAACAATCAGTTTTACTTGCACTTGAAACGCTCCTTTTTCCATCACAAAAATTGAGCAGTCTTGATGTAATATCAATGGCAGAAGTAGAGACCAAATTCACTGCATAGCTCGTGTGGAAAAAGGAATTTAATGAAGGGGCAGTATAAACTCATTTTATATAAAGTCATTCTTGGGTGAAATTTCACCACCTCCAATTTGACCAGTTTTCAGGGAAATAAAAAATCTTGAGTTTCTGAACATCGCTTTGTTTGAGTTGGTATGATACTTTATATTACGATTACGTGTGAATTTAGAGTAAATCACCTTGCTCAAACCAGCAAATAATGACAAAGTAGTTGTATTGCATTAAAGACAGTTTAATCACACACACAACAATACAACACAAAAACAATAAAATTAATACAAAAGAAGTTTAAAGAACGAGTAGTTGGGCCAAACAACGAATAGTCACCAAAGTTGAATGAATATTCCCAAACAGGCAAATGTTTTTTCCAGTGAATATAACAAGTGCAGGAATGTTCCAGAAATGGTTAAAAGATGAAAGGCAGAATGCGTATGTGTACCTGTCCCAAGCAGCGGTGGTAAGACGCTCCCCTCGACAGTCCTTCTTGTCTTTAAAGGAAGACTCTCCCCAAAATTATAGGAATGGGGGCACACATCAAAAGTTAGTAGATGAGGGTTCACAGTTTCTTTTAATGCCAGAGTTATCCACAGATTTCACCAACATCTCTAAATTGCAAAATTATTATCGAAATTCCTCTCTCGCTCAGACATTTCGATGAGCCTGGCTGGAAAACTGACAGCCAATCAGCATTTGCCACACCTGCAGTGCTTGCAGTTCTGATCGCTCATCGATGTTTCACCGAACAGAGAACGTCCACTACCTGGCATTTTGTGGCTGTTTTTTGTGAAAAATAATTACAAACAAAGAAAACAAAAATAGCATAATGTACAATGTTCAAGCCTGTGTGTCTGCGCCAGAATACACACAGGTGGAACTTGACGTGTTGGAGAGGGGGCGTGGCACTAACAACGACCAATAACAGTCCTATTATATTGGACTGAGGAGATTTGATGCTTTTCTGATGAGTTAGTTTCGATGTAGCGATGCCAGACTTTTTTTTCCCCCTAATTGTACTTTTCAAGCAGTCAGCCTCTCGCGATCGACCGGCGGTGGGGGTGGGGGGTGGGAGGGTTGCACGCGTGCATCACCGTAAATAGTAACCAGGAAGTGTTATGTGCTCAGAGCCAATAAAGCAAGTATAACAGCGAGTCGACGCTCTGTGTTATTACTACTCCCGCCACTGAGCAAGCAAAATAAAAATAACAATGTACAATGTTCAAGGGTTTGAGCCAGAATACATGTAGGCCCGAACCTGACGTGTTGGAGAGGGGGCATGACGCCCACGGAGGAGCACAACAATCACATAACACGGACTTCGAAGATGTTCCAGACAGGCTCATTTTGAAAGACTGGTGTTCGTGTTGTCTTTGTGACCTAATGCCAACTGTGGCGAAATGCCAGTGTTGTCATGAGTTTGAAAAGGTTGAACAAAAAAAAAATCGAGCGTATCGGAATGAACTTGGATCACGATCAATGTACCTGCATAACATAGACACTAGATAATAGATACGAAGTTGTTTGTTCAGACTAAGACATGTTACATATCTGTTTAGTTATGATCCATGACAATTTGATGAAAGGACCACTTGTAATTTGGTGCGTAAGCATTTTTAATGGGGACTTCCCTAAGTGTTTACACATATGCATTGATCCATCCATCTTCTGAGCCACACGAGGGTCGCGGGAGTGTTGGAGCCTATCCCAGGTCTCAATGGGCAGGAGGCAGGTTACAGACATGCAGACATGGGGAGAACATGCAAACTTCACACGCGGTGGTCCGGGATTGAATCCCGGTCGTCATAACTGTGAGTCCAGCGCTTTACAGCTGCGCCACCGTGCTGCCTCAAAAAGTATGTTGTTGCTTAAACAGTACCGGCACGAGAGGCAAGAGTGTGCTAATGCTATGCGTGCAAATTTCCTTGGCGTATGAACGAGCCTCAACTATGACAGCCACGGCTTTATTCTGTAAGGTTGACCCCAAGGGAGGTTAAAGAAAGAGAAATTTGGGTGCGTTTTCTCAGTTTTGTTGGACAACACATCGGCATATTGGCTTAGCTAGAATGAATGGTCTGTAATGCTAAACACCAGCGACGTCAGGGGCAGGGTCAAGGATGTTTCTTCCGGGTTTGGCTGTGAAGGCTAGCACATATCCAGATTTTGCTCTGATTTAAAAATGTTCTTTAATTTCAATTGACCCCTCCGTACAGGGCACTTAACCACGCCTCCTGAAGTGACGTCACGCCACATGCGCCTACGTCAGACAAACCTTAGCAAAAAGGGTGACGCAGTAAGAAAAGAATAGAGCGAAACCGTCCGATTTACCAGCTGATTTCTCACTCGCATTCTTAGCTAACAGTGAAATATAGTTGAAAAGCAGACAGCAGGGCTTCAAGTATTTCAGCGACGGGTATTTCAATGGTATTTACATGCATATCGACGGAGAAACCATTGATATTAGCTCAAGATCTTTCCAGAGTCAGAGGAAGACCGAGAAGCCACATAATATCATATATTGTAACCAAAAGACAAATTCGTCATTGACAGTTTCCTATTTTCGTGTTACATATCACACTTGTGTGCAGAATCTGTATATGTATCTGTATAGCCGTTTGTGAACCGCCGTATGAACGAAAAGAAGAAGGCGAGGCTTGATTTACGAGTTGTTTCTCTCATTTTCTTTGTGTAACGTCACGCCCTCACCTCAATAATTATTCTTGAATTAGTGCCGAACCTACGTAAGTCCCGACCGAGTACGACAATCACTACTTTAGTGTCCTCAAACATCCTTCTTTCAGTCTTGGTGTCTCGGTGTACGTCGAAGGCTTTTAGGACTGCTAGTCCGGTTTAGCTTAGCTCACTGCCGAGACACGTTTGTGCAGTCAGATCATCGCAAAATATCGCTCAACACAGATCAAGTGTGTCAATCATTCACACTTAGCTATGTTATGCAAGTGAAGAACTGCTAATTCATTTATATGAGACATGTATTGAAAATCAAATATCGGGCATACCTTTGTGCAAACAAACAAAGCCCGGTTTAGCTTAGCTCATTAGCCGCGAACAAAGGGACAGGTTTGTCCAGTCAGATCATTACAAAATATCGCTCAACGCAGATCAAGTGTGTCAATCATTCACACTTAGCTATGTTATGCAACCAAAGAACAGCTACTTCATTATTATGAGACATGTATTGAAAATCAAAAATAGGGCTTACCTTCGTGCAAACATATCTGTTCCGGTTGATGGATTCAGTTGATCATGCGGCCTTCCACAAAGTTTGATCCATCGAAGACATTTTTCATACTCGCGTCTTCTGTTCCGGTTGATTTTAGATGGATTCAGTTGATGATGCGGTCTTCCACAAAGTTTGATCCATTGAAGGCATTTTTCGTACTGGATCGTTGGTTTTGGAAAGGGTACGAATCGAACTCCACCAACTAGCCTTTCAGGATACGTGTCGTCACTATTATAAAGTCCGTGACTACACCTCTTAACCATATCTATTGGTAAAGAACCCAAATACGCGATAAAACGCCAACAGAAGCTATACAGGACCATGCAGCGTTGTCTGAGAAAACTGCGGGTCCAAAAAGGGGTGTGGTTTATGCAGATCTCTGGCCTCTGATTGGTCAGTGACACGGATTGCGCAATTTCTACGGAGGGGTCAATTTGTCAGCATATCCCCTCGGCCCATTGTCTCCACCTTCCCCATCAGCTAGGAGACGAAATAGGAGCTCAACCGGAAGACGAGGACCTCTCCTAACTCCCCTCTTGGACCCTGACAAGCAGATATGATGAGAAGGAGAGAGCCAGTTGTTACTTCTTCCCAGAAAGCATATTCTGTATTACAAGTACTTGTGTACAATTGCAGACAAACCATCATGTTATAGTCATCTTCTTCTTACAATCTTTAACAATTATGCTTGACATTCACTTGTGCATAACAGTCAATTACATCCATATACGCACATATCCACTCTTGCTGTTACTCAATCAAGGACTTCAAAGAATGTCTCAAGGCACTGACCAGCTCATGCAGAGGAGTCAGGAACTACAGTGTGTCAGGAGGAAAAAAACACTCTTCAACTTGACGCCCAGGTCCCTACTCAGCAACCTCAGCAGGTTCTCTTGAGAAGGTCTACCCTCGCTAGGCCAGCCTGTCTGCCAGCCATGTTCTACTGTGAGAGCAGTTGGGATCCAACCGATAAAATGTACTCATCTGTTCCCCGATATCTCAGGTCTCCATCCTTTTCAAATGCCAATCCCATATCAATACCTACCAGTCATGAACCCAGACTATTATGAGACAAGCGATAAATAGGAAAAAATAAGAATAAGATAAGAAAAAAAAACAGGCATCCAATTACCACGCATACATTACACACGTGCAGGGATGAGAATGACCAATTTGGAAAAACACTGAAAATGTCTGTCGGTTGGGAGGGGCATTTGAGCTCCTATCAGAACACAGAGTGCACAGCACTTTGCCGGGAATGTCCACTTTTTGTTTGTGTTCGGTTAGACATGTTGATACCATTTTCGATCCTATCTGCACGGTTACACTTTTTTCAAGCCATGCCCGTCTCAAACAGTTTTTGATTCCAGCATCCTTGTCAATTGCCCTCGCTAATTCTTCATCCTTTTTTTCCTAACACTTTCGCCGTCGTAAAACTTTGAACACACCGTCGCTCAGTTCGCGCTAAGTCCCACGCGCCATTACTTGGCTAACTAACAAGTTACAGGGCGATTTCTGAGAACCGAGAACACATGTACATGGCAATGGTGAAACTCGATTAAACACTAACACGATTGGATCGTTATACTGTATAAATCTGGTGTCCAATCGAGTAATCTGCCGCAAACGAGTTTTAATGTTTATGTCGCAAAATGCAAGTATTTACACTTACAAGCAAGTTAGAACAGCATATGATAGTTGTGCTTGTGCTAGCACTAAGCTGAACTTGCAGCTTGGAGCCCACCACCGAGAGGCAGGCGCACGATACCCTACCCCCCTGAAATTTTTTTCAACGGATTTGCGCTTATCTCGAGAATGGTCATTTTGGTCTGAAAAAGTACAAAACCCGCCGATCGGCGGAAAATTCTCATCCCTGCACGTGGCACATTCGGAAGCTTAGCTACGGGAAAAGCAATAGAGTACTGTTTATAAGAATCTCATTAGATTGTGTCAGGAGCCACTTGGTGAGAGTGTGATATACACAAATGAGGAGCTCAAGTGGGATATACACAAAGGTGGAGTTTAAGGGTTACTGTGGTGGGGGGCAGAGCCAAAAGTTGACCGGGACTTGACCGCAGCAACCATAAAGGGGACTGGAATCTCACTTCTTACTCCAGAATATGCTTTTCGGGGAAGAAGTAACAACTGGCTCTCTTCTTCTCATCAGTTGTGCCTGTCGAACGGCGGTCTTGCCCGCTTTGTTCCTGGCGGGGTAGGCCTGCGCAACCTGGTGAAGTGGTCGACCACTACTAAAATATACTCGTACCCACCTCTGGAGGCTTCCAGAGGCAAAAAGTCATTACACAGCAACTCAAGCAGAGAACTTGACGTGAGACTCCCCATGGGTGCTCTCTCATGTGTAACTGGCTTCTTCTGTTTAATACAAGGTTATTTTCTGCTCACATACTCTTCTATTTCTCTTTTCACAAAAAGGCCAGTAGAATAATGCTCGTGCCAGACTCAAAACTTTCCCAACACCCACGTGCCCCATGTTGTTATGTAGCCAGGTGAGCACTATCTGCTTGTATGTGGTGGGAAGGACAAGCTGTTGTATTCCTGCACTCGTCCTAAAGAGAATAGCATCCCTTAAAGGAAGACTCTGCTCAAAATTCATATGTACAATAAACCTTCCAATGTGAAGTAATATTATTATTACATAGGCAAAAGAGTGAGAGGAAGACCAAAGAAAAGGTTGGTGGATGTTGTGAGGGAGGACATGAGGACAGTGGTTGTTGGAGAGGAGGATGCACGAGATAAGCTTAAAACGAAAAAGATGACACGCTGTGGCGACCCCTAATGGGACAAGCTGAAAGAAAAAGAAGATACAGTGGTACCTCGGTTTTTGAACGTCTTGGTTTTCGCACAAATCGGTTTTTAAACAAAATTTAGATTTTTTTGCTTTGTTTTCAAACGAAAATCGGCATTTGAACACCCCGACCAGCTGACCCACAACGATTTATTATTATGCTCTGGAATGCACCCCCGAAAAAAACGGAAAAGGCGTAACTCGCGTGACCCCACGCATCAGCACGCGGCGCAACCAGTTTATACAAACTCCTCGATTCCCAGTAGTGTAGTGACTTATTTTCTTCAAATTGAGCAACATTAACCCTGATCATGGCTCCAAAGAAGGCAAATAGAACTGCTGGTGCTGAAAAAAGGAAAGTAGTGCATAAAACTGTCGACTTCAAGAAGGATTTGCATGAATCTGGTGTGCGTGCTTCTGAGCTATCGAAGTATGGCATGGCGAAATCGACAATCAGCACCATCCTGAAACACAAGAATGCCTTCAAAGCAAGTAATGTTGCTAAAAGAGCAACCGTGTTGACCAACCAGAGGCCACAGATCTTGGAGGAAGTCGAAACATTGCTTCGTATTTTCGTGAACGAGCTCGAAGACGGAGGAGCCGTGAGCCTAAACGCGGCGAGCGAGTTCCGGGGCTCGGGAGCTCACACGTCATACTCTGCGTCATTCCGCCCGAAAAACCATCCGAATATTCACCATTATTTACAGCAACAGGTTCAAATCTATATGGAAGGATTCCTCCATCTTCCCGATCAATCAATACTGCTATTTCTTCATCAGATGAGGATAAATCCGAGAAATAGCACTGGGCATAATGGTGTCCCATGTAATCGAGCGTTTGGAACGGCACGTAATACGTCACATCCGCACACGTAGGTTATGTGACTCGGGAAAATGGCGACGCACCTGAAAATTCGTAATGGTCGACAAAAATCTTCTCAAAACTCTATTAAATGAGAGAAGATTTAACATCACATTATCAAGATAGCGTACATATTACACGATCTATTGGATACATTGTTTATGCAAACCACCGGAATTTTCCTTTAAGTTTCTCTTGTCAGAGAATCTTTGTCCACAAATTGAGCACAAAAAAGGCTTCTCACGACTGTGGGTTCCTGTGTGTATTTTTATCACTCCTTCTGTGAGAAATTTTGAGAGCAAATAAAGCAGGAAAAAGTTTTTTCAGTGTGTGTTCTTGTGTGTATTTTTAAGTGGTCCTTCTGTGAGAAGCTTTGACCACTAAATGAACACGAAAACCTCATAGACTTATCATTAAAATAAAACTTGTAATTTCTTAAAATAAAAAAAAAATCTTTTCATAGGAAAACTCTCATCCTGGATAAAACAGAGGAAAAGTGATGGAGTGACATTTAGTGACGTTTTCCCAAATAACTATTTTGGCCTCAAACAGATTTTGATCTTTTGTTTCATTTTAGAATACTGGAGTTTCCTCTTTTTTTTTTTTTTTTTTTAACTTCAAAGGTTTGAACTTTTAGTGTTTAAACAAGAGAAATGTGAGAAAATGTTAATGGCTGAGAAAAATTTATAAAGTGTGTAGTGTTTTAACAACCTGAAAACATCCCAGTCCTCAGAAGTGCAAGGCCGACGCTCGAAAGTTGCACCGCCGTGCTGCTGCCTTAAAATATAAATTGAAAAGATACAGTAAACGAATGAAAAGAAAAAAATAGGAAACAAAAAAATACTTGTATCCTTAGCTCCAATCACGTAAGGGCCCGTAATTCAAAAGTGCGGACAGTCGTGAAAAGATACGCACGTGGACAATCAATTTGTTTTCAGTGTGACATGTTACATCACCTTCACATTGTTCATCATCATCAGTGTCAGGAGACTCTGATGTCAGGTCATCATGATGTGATAGTGGCGCTAAGAGTCCACCTAGGTATGATCCTCTGTTTTGGTCTCCATCACTTTCTCTTCTCATGTGTTGCCTTAAGCTGCTGCTTGGAGGCTCCCCCCCTCTGCTCTCCTCACTTTTACCTTCATCTTCACTCTTCATAGGGACACCAGTCATTGGAAATTTGCTGGTATCCTCCTCCTTTTCCTGTTTGATGTGGGGTTGCTTTTCTTCCTTCTCTTTTTTAATTGAAATCGGCCCCTCTTCATCAATTTCCTCTTTAATGTGAAGAGGATCGGGCTCCTGCCACTTCATTCGAAGATCTTCTGTGATGTCTGCAACATAAAAAAAACACACATGGCTTGGTAAATATTTTCTTGCGTGACTTTGATGTTGTGTATTACCGTTTAGCTTCATGTTTAAGGTTAATGTGAAAATCAGAGAAGTTTGATATATTGCATTAAATAAAATTGGGCAGGCCAACATCAAAAATAAAATACCAAAATGTAAACTGTCATGAGTGGGACTGGACCATTGCCAGGAGGGGCGTGGCTTGGTCACAGCTCTGGGCGGTGCCACCTCTTGCACTCGTCACAGCTGTTGCGCATTCGGCATATTAAGTAATCGTTTATTTATGTTGGAATTTACGTCACGGGCATTTGCCAGTTCATCGAGTTGCACTGTGTTACCGTGTGCGGAAACTCCTTCTGCAATAAAACCCACTGGACATTATGCTGTTGTTTCGGAGTCATGCATTTGGGTCCTTCCCCGCACCGATGGCACGTGACAGAAAACTAACATTCATAAAACGTTTTAGGACAACACAGTGGAGCCTGAATACTCCCAGTTTGACATTTATAAAGCTTTCTATATAGTTTTTTTTTGTGTGTAACAGTGGCCTCTTTTAAAAATAATTTCAGAAGTAGTAAATACAAAAATACTGAGTTAAAAATAATGGGTCACAGATCCATCCCTTGGCTATTTATTCAGGAGGGGGAGAGTCAAACCGGCCACACCAACAATCCACCAGACAACGGAGAGTTGGGCAGTGCACGAGACCGGATGCTGCTGGCAGACCTGAACAAGAAACTCTGCTTTCCATCTGAGATTGTAACTACCACCCTACGACCAGATGTAGTGCTTTGGTCTGCCTCCCTCAAGCTCGTTTACATCATCGAGCTCACAGTGCCCTGGGAGGGGGGAGTCAAGGAGGCGTATGAGTGGAAGCGGTTGAGGTATGCAGGACTTGCACCCGAAGTGCAACAGCAAGGCTGGAGAGCAGAGGTACGCCCGGTGGAAGTTGGCTGCAGAATGTTTACAGCCTCCTCAACATCCAGGCTCCTCAGAGAGTTGAGAGTCCGAGGGAAGACCCATCAGCAGCCAGTCAGAGATCTTTCCTAGGCGGTGGAAAAGGCCAGCCAGTGGCTGTGGATAAAGAGGAAAGACCCCAATTGGGCCCTCAGGAGAATTGATGGCACCTAGGGGGTAAACCTGGGATGCTGGGATTCACTGCTAAACCCTCTTGAGAGTGTCGTGGGCCTATCAGCGAAACAGTTAATGATGGAAGGAAGCCCACCTGATAACCCGTAGCGTGCCATCACTCAATAGAACATCCCACAAAACCTCATCGGAGCCGACATAAGCATGAATAGAGGGATATTTACATCTAGTGCTACATATAACATATAATGGGGAAAATGGATTTGATCTACAAGCAAATGGAGTCAGTATCACTGGCTGAAGTGTATTTTATTAAGGATCACTTACACTTTACCACCAAAAGTCAAAGTTTCTTTGTATTTCAATAAATTATTCACTTCTTTGATTTTGACATCTTGAACACGTTGGACAAAATGCATGCATTCTCAAGAAAATACATTTTGGAGCAATTGGGAAATAAAGAATTCCATTTTGTACACTCCTTTTTCATCAACAAAATCCAACATTAAAATCACTGGCACAGCTGAAGAGGGAAAAGAAATGTGCTGTACTATGAATAGTAATCAATTTTTTATACATTCACATTCATTTTATAGATCGTAGAAATCAGGTTGAACAGAAAAAATATGGATTGGAAAGGATAAAGGATGTGTCAGATTCTGCTTATCCGCAGGATTAATCGGGAGAAATGTCCTGACCGTCTCTCCAGTTAAAGGGTTAAGCTACCACTTTACTCCAGCCGACTCTAACTCCGTGCGTGCAGGAGGACGGGAGCTTCTTAAGTCGGTGTCGAGATGAATTCGCCTAGGTGAACTAACTGCCTTTAGTTTTGCAGAGCCAATTCGGTCTGCCCCCACTTATCAGCCTTGTCGAGTAACCTTTCAGAGTAACAAGGTGACAAAGTGTTCACTCCGCTTTTATAGCAGCTTCATCTCTTATGACTCGATTGCACTTGGCATTGACCTAATAAATTTAACTATCCTTATTAGGATCGTATGGATTTGTTTTATCTTAAACCGGAGATTATCAATGAGTGACTGATTAAAATAAAATTCTACGACTAAATGATGTTAATGTCGTTGACGCTCGATCTTTAATGAGGTAGAATGGTAATAATGAGATAACTCAATATAAGAATGACAAAGATAGATGAAGATGGAAATTTTAAGAATTTGATAAAATGATGAAAATTGTTCAGATAACATTACTCGACAGTCATTCCCGCCACACGGTTGCGATGTTAAGGCAAAATTTGATGTTAATTGAACATAAATCAATACAAGTAAAAATGGTTAAAATGATGAAACTGATGGTAAGCAGGATGAGATAAATGATAAAAATAGTAAAAAGCAATATAAATGAGGTGAGATTCAAAGTGTCTAAAAGCATCAGAAATTAGGGAAAATACATAGAAACATTTTTGAGTGAGCCCGTTAGGGGTGATCAAGTCTATGTAGCTCGAAGCCTAACTTAATAATAAGGGTTTTCGGGATTAAGGATAAATTGTCAAGCCAACTTGTCCTTCATAGGTAACCACGTAATATCGCTGGTATTTTCCTGCCATTACCTTATTATAGTTGTTTTACTTGCGCCCAATCTCAAAAAGAGTCGTCAATCTAGGCACTCCAAATTGCCAAATTCCTTCTCCCTGCCAGGTTGCCACACGACTATTATACCTTGTCTCTTTGTCAGCGAAAACTGAACAAAAAAGCCCCGAACTTCTGTATCCAAGGTTTTTAATAGCTTTTTGGTGGAACATTCTGGAAAATGTTGGCTGAATCTATGCGTAGTGGGCCCCATTTGCCATTCCTGGCTTGACTTGTCACGCCCTTCTTTAGCTTCACTCAATTTTGTCATTCTCCCTTTAATTAATAAATGCATCTTTAAAAAAATATAACCACAACTCGCGTTCGGTTTCACCCTAGTTTTGAACATTAGCATAAATGTATCAACATTCTTGTGAATACAATTCTCTCATGCATCCTCAGGCTTCTTTTAGTTGGTTGCTCATCATGTGTTGCCTTGTCTGAGAGAGACACCCATACACAGGTTATATTCTTTTCACAAAGCCGTTTCAAACCATCATATTTTCTGCTAAAAGTTTAATGGAAAAATAGTTGAAATCAATTTCTGCTTGTAGACATCCTGCGTGGTGATTCGAGTGTGACGGGCTTCCTGTTCAGTAACTCGACGCTGCAAACGTCTTGAAAAAGCATTGGGTGTGACCCGGTAGCTGCATCATGTTGCTGTCTTTATGTCAAAAATAAGATGTGAATACAATGACAAGACAATAATTGGGTTCTTAAGGTTGCTAACCCCGATATATGTATGTACTACAAAGATATAAATAAATAATCAGGTTTATATAAGGTTACTGACTTTGGTATACATATGCAATACACTGAGATGCTCAGTGGGTAGACTACGTTTATCAGAGAGATCTTTGCCGTGCTGGTGACCCAATCAAGTATAATTTTGTTTGGCGACATCTGGTGTTCAATTTGAGAGTTGGTGTGAGGGCTCAGCTCAACACATGAACCCAAGCCATACAAGTCAATTATCAATTCGCTCCATTGCTATTTGTGGTATGGCCACCTACTTGACAGATGACATAAAAATGGCAACAGGCAACAAGTATCACTTTCTTGCAAACCTCACCGAAAGTGTGGCTTCATGTCCCCCATAAAATACTGTGTATGTAAACATTTCTACTCAAGGCAGCCTAAACAGTCACTCACATTTGACGGGCGCAAATGTGCTCGTGTGCCTCCGTGCTTGCAAATCTGCACAGTCGAGCACGAAAAATCATGCCCGTAAAATTTGTTACGAGGAGAAAAAAATAGATATAAAAGGACGTCGCTTATTTTGTGTAGTCTTGACATTATTTTCCGAGTTTATTTCATAAACATTGGTAACTAAAGAAGCCTGCTCCAAAACAACCAGTATTCACCCGGAAACAGGAAATGCAAGTTAACCGTACTGTGCATGTACGGAAGTTAGGCCGAAACCGCATGTTCAGAGCTGCTTCACGTACTGCCAGCGCATTTACGTGGAAAGTCATCAACATAATGAGCCATGTCAAAGGAAATTCAGTTATACCCGAGGTGTTTATTGCGTTGATCCCGATGCGTGCTCCCCCCCCACAACAATACGTCACGAGGACCTTTCCGACTGGCGATCTTCAGCTCCGCCCCCCCCTTAGCTACAGTTGCCATGCCCCACAATCTTCCAAAATGGCGACTGAACATAATAGGTTTGAACTGGGTCCTCTATCGCGTATTCCATATAATATTGGGGTATGTTTTTTGCCAAATGCGTTGGTCTTGTCCAAGTGTTCTACAGTATGTGTTCATATAATTTTTAATTTACAGTTATATTAATCCAGTAAGTTATTTTAAGATCTTGAGATTCCATCCCTAATCACACCTGCAACTTTATCTGCGAACATGACTCACCACACCCGTACATTTTTCAAATGTGAGTGACTATGTGTGTGTGTTCCGTATATATATATATATATATATATATATATATATATATACACACACACACACACACACACCACACACACACACACACACACACACACACACACACACACACACACACACAAATACATCCACACACACATCCACACACAGGGCAAAGGCTGCACAATGGCGTAGCTGTAGAGCGTTGGCCTCACAGTTCTTCAGGTCGGGGTTAAAAATCCCAGCCTGGGCTGTGTGGAATTTGCATGTTCTCCCTGTGCCTATGTGGGTTTCCTCCCACATACCAAAAACATGCATTGATTTAAGACTGCAAACTGCCCCAAGGTGTGATTGTGTGACTGTTGTCTGTCCCTATGTGCCCTGCGATTGGCTGGCAACCAGTTTCGAGTGTACCTTTCCTCCTGCCTGAAGATATCTGTGATAGGCTCCAGCACTCTCGTTACCCTTGTGAGGATAAGCAGCTGAGAAAATGGATGGATATATATTTTGATTAGCACAATATTTTAGCTTTTACGGATCACATAAGGTCAAATCAGATCAGAAGCCGTTTGGGGACAAGAGATGTTTGTTTTGGGGTGAAGATAGAATAATAAAAGTTGGCACACAGAAGAGTTGTGATTGTCAGTCAATAACGAGAACTACTTTCATTTTACATATTAACATTAAAAACTTCTTGATCATGGCTTTTCCTTCCAACACACTTGTGTGTGTGTGTGAGCCTGATTTTGAAGAGAATGTTTGAGAACAAACTGAGCAGGAAAAAAAAAGTTTCTCACCAGTGTGTGTTGTTGTGTGTGGTTTTAATTTTCCTTTATCAGCAAATCTTTGACCACAAGCTGTGCAGGAAAAAGGTTATCACCAACGTGTTGTTGTGTGTCATTTTCAGGTTCCCTTCTGAGAAAATCTTTGACCACAAACTGCGGAAGAAAAGAGCTTCTCACCAGTGTGTGTCCTTATGTGATTTTTTAAAGTTCCTTTTTCAGAGAATCTTTTACCACAAGTTGAGCAGTCATAAAGCTTCTCTCCAGTGTGTGTTCTTGTGTGTATGTTTAAGTGTTGCTTCTGTGAGAATCTTTGACTGCAAACTGAGCAGGAAAAAGGTTTCTCACCCGTGTGTGTTGTGTCATTTTAAGGTTCCCTTTGAGAAAATCTTTAACCACAAACTGCGCAGGAAAAAGGTTTCTCTCCAGTGTGTGTTCTTGTGTGTATTTTTAAATAAGCCTTCCCTGAAAACCTTTGACTGCAAACTCAGCAGGAAAAAGGTTTCTTACCAGTGTGTGTTGTTGTGTGTCGTTTTAAGGTTCCTTCTGAGAAAATCTTTGACCACAAACTGCGCAAGAAAAGGGCTTCTCACCAGTGTGTGTCCTTATGTGATTTTTTAAAGTTCCTTTTTCAGAGAATCTTTTTCCACAAGTTGAGCAGTCATAAGGCTTCTCTCCAGTATGTGTTCTTGTGTGTATTTTTAAGTGTTGCTTCCGTGAGAATCTTTGACTGCACACTGAGCAGGAAAAAGTTTTCTCACCGGAGTGTGTTGTTGTGTGTCGTTTTAAGGTTCCCTTCTGAGAAAATCTTTGACCACAAACTGTGCAGGAAAAAGGTTTCTCTCCAGCGTGCGTTCTTGTGTGTATTTTTAAATAAGCCTTCCATGAAAACCTTTGATTGCAAACTGAGCAGGAAAAAGGTTTCTTACCAGTGTGTGTTGTTGTGTGTCGATTTAATGTTCTTGTGTGTTTAATGTTCTGAGAAAATCTTTGACCACAAATTGCGCAAGAAAAGGGCTCTCTCCAGTGTGCGTTCTTGTGTGAGTTTTTAAATGTCCCTTTAGAGTGAATCTTTGACCACAAAATATGCATGAAAAAGGCTTCTCACCACTGTGTGTTCTTGTGTGACCTTTTAAGTGTCCTTTCTGAGTGAATCTTTGACCACAAACTAAGCATGAAAACGGGTTCTCACCTGTGTGTCTTTTCATGTGTCGTTTCAAATTTCTCATAAAAACAAACGCTTTCCTACACTGTGGGCATTTCCAGCTTTTGTTGGCAGTGTGACAGGTCAAATCTGACTGTTCATCATCATAATCATCATCATCATCATGGCCGTCTGTTTGTGATCCTTCACAATGGTCTCCATCACTTGAGCTGTTCCTGTTTGGAGGGTCCGCCCCTTGACTCTCCTCACTTTGACCATCTTCACTCTTCAATTGGACAACAGTGGCAGGAACTTGGATGCTTTCCTCCTGCTCTTCCTCTTTCACGTGGACAATTTCTTGCTTCTCCTCTTGAATGCACTGAACCCCTTCACCCTTCTCTTCTTCTTTGATGTGACAGGAAATTGACTGCTGCTGCTCTGGATGAAGATTTTCACTGATTTCTACAAACCAAATGACAAACACAAAGCCCTCAAATTTAGTTTGTTTGCAATATTTAACTGCACACTGTAGTAGTAGAAATGGGCTGTTATTACTGAGCAATTCACTAAGGACCTTTCCGACCTGTCAATCACTCTCACAATAATGGGTTGTTTTGACTGACGTTACATTTTTTGATTAAGAACCTAATACACCACTGCGCGCCGCCACTGGAGCTGCCTCAGGAATGCTCTCTGTTGCTGTTTGTGTTTTTGTGTATCACGGGCGTCACGGGACTCAAGTACACAAGAGAGGACTTGGAAACGGTTGTCTCAGCTTTTTTGAGATAATTGACCAAGTCCTGTCGGGTAGTCCTGGGCTGATTCCTCACCTTTCTAAGGATCATTGAGACCCCACGAGGTGATATCTTGCATGGGGCTTCACTCCGATTGAGATTCACTGTCATGTTGAGCTTCTTCCATTTTCTAATGATCGCTCCAACAGTGGATCTTTTTTCACCAAGCTGCTTGGCAATTTCTCCGTAGCCCTTTCCAGCCATGTGCAGTTGTACTATTTTATCTCTGGTGTCTTTGGACAGCTCTTTGGTCTTGGCCTTGTTACAAGTTTGAGTCTTACTGATTGTATGGGGTGGACAAGTATCTTTATGCAGCTAACGCCCTCACACAGGTGCATCTGATTCAGGATAATACATGGAGTGGAGGTGGAGTTTTAAAGGCGGACTAACAGGTCTTTGATGGTCAGAATTCTAGCTTATAGGTGTTCAAATACTTACTTGACCCCTCCGTACAGGGCACTTAACCACGCCTCCTGAAGTGACGTCACGCCACGTGCGCTGACGTAAGACAAACAGTAAAAATGGCAAATACAATACAATACATTCTGAACTGAGAGAGACTCCATGCTTCTGATTTCATTCAAATCAACGATATATTATAGATTCTAAATACAATACATTCTTAACTGAGAGAGACGCCATGCTTCTGATTTCATTCAATCATTCACACGTAGCAATGTTATGCTAGCGGAGAACGTCTCATTCATTTATACGAGACGTGTATTAAAAAATCAAATTTAGGGCATATCTTCGTGCAAACACAGTCTGGTTAACTTTCGGCCGCGAGCCAGCAAGAAATCAATACGTTTGTGCAGTCCGATCATCGCTAAATATCGCTCAACAAAGAATAAGTGTGGCAATCGTTCACACGTAGCAATGTTATGCTAGCGGAGAATGTCTCATTCGTTTATACGAGACGTGTATTAAAAATCAAATTTAGGGTATATCTTCGTGCAAACACAGTCTGGTTAACTTTCGGCTGCGAGCCAGCAAGAAATCAATACGTTTGTGCAGTCCGATCATTGCTAAATATCGCTCAACAAAGAATATGTGTGGTAATCGTTCACACGTAGCAATGTTATGCTAGCGGAGAACGTCTCATTCATTTATACGAGACATGTATTAAAAATCAAATTTAGGGCATATCTTCGTGCAAACACAGTCTGGTTAACTTTCGGCCGTGAGCCAGCAAGAAATCAATACGTTTGTGCAGTCCGATCATCGCTAAATATCGCTCAACAAAGAATATGTGTGGCAATCGTTCACACGCAGCAGTGTTATGCTAGCCAAGAACTTTGAATTCCTTTATACGAGACATGTATTGAAAATCAAATATAAGACATACCTTCGTGCAAACATGTGTTCCGGTTGATATTAGATGGATTTAGTTGATGTTGGGGTCTTCCACAAAGTTTGATCCATCAAAGGCATTTTTCGTACTGGGTCTTCGGTTTTGGAAAGGGTACGAATCAAACTCCACCAACTAGCCTTTCAGGATACCTGTCGTCACTATTACAAAGTCCGTGACTACACCTCTTAACCATATTTTTTGTTATATAACCCGAATATGCGATAAAATGCTAACTAAACCTATACTGGACCATTCAATGTTGTCTGAGAAAATGGCGGGAGCAAAAACTGGCTTTGGTTTATGCAGATCTCTGACCTCTGATCGGTCAGTGACGCGGATTGCGCAATATCCATGGAGGGGTCAATTGCAGCTGTATCACACAAATAAATCATTAAAAAAATCATACAGTGTGATTTCTGGATTTTTCTTTGTAGATCTCTCGGATCAGAATTGACCCTCCATCGAAATTGCGTCATCTGCAACGCTGACCAATCAGAGGCCAGAGATCTGCATAAACTACGCCCCTTTTTTGGACCCGCAGTTCCCTCAGACAATGTTGTATGGTCCAGTATAGCTTTTGTTAGCGTTTTATCGCATATTTGGGTTCTTTAACAATAGATATGGTTAAGAGGTGTAGTCACGGACTTTGTAATAGTGACGACAGGTATCCTGAAAGGCTAGTTGGTGGAGTTCAATTTGTACCCTTTCCAAAACCAAAGACCCAGTACGAAAAATGTCTTTGATGGATCCAACTTTGTGTAAGACCGCATCATCAACAGAATCCATCTAAAATCAACCGGAACAGAAGACCGAGTACGAACAATGTCTTCGATGGATCAAACTTTGTGGAAGACCGCATGATCAACTGAATCCATCAACCGGAACAGATATGTTTCCACAAAGGTAAGCCCTATATTTGATTTTCAATACATGTCTCATATAAATGAATTAGCAGTTCTTCGCTTGCATAACATAGCTACGTGTGAGTGATTGACACACTTGATGTGTGTTGAGCGATATTTTGCGATGATCTGACTGCACAAACGTGTCCCTTTGTTCACGGCTAATGAGCTAAGCTAAACTGGACTTTGTTTGTTTGCACAAAGGTATGCCCTATATTTGATTTTCAATACATGTCTCATATAAATGAATTAGCAGTTCTTCGTTAGCATAATATAGCTACATGTGAATGATTGACACACTTGATCTGTGTTGAGCGATATTTTGCGATGATCTGACTGCACAAACGTGTCCCTTTGTTTGCGGCTACGGTAAACCGGACTGTGTTTGCACGAAGGTATGCCCTATATTTGATTTTCAATACATGTCTCATGTAAATGAATTAGCAATTCTTTGCTTGCATAACATAGCTACGTGTGAATGATTGACACACTTGATCTGTGTTGAGCGATATTTTGCGATGATCTGACTGCACAAACGTGTCCCTTTGTTCACGGCTAATGAGCTAAGCTAAACCGGACGAGCAGTCCTAAAAGCCTTCAACGTGCACCGAGACACCAATACTGAAGGAAGGATGTTTGAGGACACTAAAGTAGTGATTGTCATACTCGGTCGGGACTTACGTAGGTTCGGCACTAATTCAAGAATAATTATTGAGGGGAGCGCGTGACGTTACACAAAGAAAACGAGAGAAACAACTCGTAAATCAAGCCTCGCCTCTTCTTTTCCTTCATACGGCGGTTCACAAACGGCTATACAGATACATATATAGATTCTGTACACAAGTGTGATATGTACCACGAAAATAGGAAACTGTCAATGACGAATTCGTCTTTGGGTTATAATATATTATATTATGTGGCTTCTCGGTCTTCCTCTGACTCTGGAAAGATCTCGCACTAATATCAATGGTTTCTCCGTCGATATGCATGTAAATACCATTGAAATACCCCTCGCTGAAAAACTTGAAGCCCTGCTGTCTGCTTTTCAACGATATTTCACTGTTAGCTAAGAATGCGAGTGAGAAATCAGTTGGTAAATCGGACAGTTTCGCTCTATTCTTTTCTTGCTGCGCCGCCCTTTTTGCGAATTGATTGTCTGACGTTAGCACAGGGTTAGGGTTAGCGTGACGTCACTTCAGGAGGTGTGGTTAAGTGCCCTGTACGTAGGGGTCAATTCTAGCTCATCTGTGTTCAAATACTTAATTGCAGCTGTATCACACAAATAAATCATTAAAAAAAATCATACAGTGTGATTTTTGGATTTTTCTTTATAGATTATCTCTCTCACAGTGGACATGCATCTACGATGAAAATTTCAGATCCCTCCATGATTTCTGAGCGGGAAAACTTACAATATTGCAGGGGGTTCAAATATATATTTTCTTCACTGTAGCTATATTGCATTGGCCTCACCGTTCTGAGGATTGAGGTTCAATCTCAGCCTGGCCTCTGTTGAGTTTGCATGGTGTCGCCCGTGCCTGCGTCGGTTTTCTCCAGTACGACAGTTTTCTCCCACATCCCAAAAACATGCACTCATTGGACCCTCGAAATTGCTTTTAAAGGGAAATTCCGGTGGTTTGGATTAACAATGTATTCAATAGGTCATGTAATACGTACTGTATCTTGATAATGTGATGTTAATCCCCTCTCAGTTAATGGTTTTTTGAGAAGATTTTTATTGGCAATTACGAATTTTCATGGGTGCCGCTATTTTGGTGAGTCACATGACCTACGTGCAGGGATGTGACATAATATGCGTAGCACCAAAGGCTTGCTTACGTTGGGAAACCATTGTGGCCAGCGCTGATTTCTCGGATTCATCCTCATCTGATGAAGAACGCGAGTTGGCCGACGGCGGGACACAACATTCATCCTATCAATTTTGGAGTGCGCTTAGGCGAGCCAGCGGAGGACTGCACTGAAGACAGCACTCGCGGCCATGAAGGATGGTAGAACCCATCAGTGAAAGGTAGGCCTTATATTGTGGGAAAGGTTGTTTTAGCCAACAGAGTGGCCGGGGTCCAAGTGAGAATGAAATGATCTTTGGCTTGGTGCAAATTATTACTGCCGCCACAACAGCAGCACAGTCGCTCATATGGTAAAGCGTTGGCCTTGACAGTTCTGAGGACCCGTGTTTGATTTTTGTGGAAGTTCTTTTTTGTATGAAGTTTTGTCTGCGTGCGTGCGGAGAATTGTGGAGTTTGCATCTTCTCCCACTGCCTGCGTAGGTTTTCTCCGGGCACTCCGGTTTCAGAACATGCCACCGAACATTCCGCGAATTATTTCTATCCAAATTTTGGCAAAATTTTGCAATACAGTAAGTTATTTTACAGTGCCAGATTGTGGTGCTACCGCACGTGAAGACACTCCAAACCACCGATGATTTCTTTGTTGCGGCACTTATATGTCATATCTGCGCACATAGGTCATGTGACTCACCAAAATGGTGGCGCCCGTGAAAATTCGTAGTTGCCAATAAAAATCTTCTCAAAAAAACTATTAACTGAGAGAGGATTAACATCACATTACCAAGATACAGTACATGACCTATTGGATACATTCTTAATCCAAACCACTGGAATTTTCCTCTAAGTGTGATTGTGAGTACTGTGTTTCTGTGACTGGCTCGCAACCAGTTCAAGGTGTACCCTGACCCCTGCCCGATGACAACTGGGATTGGCTTCAACACTCCCATGACCCTTGTGATGATAAGCGGGTGGATGGATGGATGGATGGATGGATGGAAGGAAGGAAGGAAGGAAGGAAGAAGGAAGGAAGGAAGGAAGGAAGGAAGGAAGGAAGGAAGGAAGGAAGGAAGGAAGGAAGGAAGGAAGGAAGGAAGGAAGGAAGGATGGATGGATGGATGGAAGGAAGGAAGGAAGGATGGATGGATGGATGTCGTGCATGCAATAGAGCCCGTGCACGTGATGTCACGGTTTGCAGGGCACGATATTGTAGGTCAAACTTAGCTTCTCTACAATGTGAGAGCAGAACAGATTTTTCAACAGCGGACTCTACCCTGAACTGGTCGCCAGTCAGTCACAGGGCGGGATGTGAATAATATGTTCCGTAAAATGCAACATGAAACGGGGCCCAAAAAGAAGAATATCATTCAAATTAGATTGCATGCAACAAGTGAACCGACCTGCTCTGCGTAGGACAATCCGAGGCTGCAGATTGAACACTGCGTCCAGTAGTTGACGTTGTGGCTCCTCCTCCTTTTTAGGTCCACAAACTTCTTCCTCGTACTCTCCAGTCCTTCTTGCACACATTTTCACAACACGTTCTGCGCGACATAAGAGGGATGAGAACACGAAGTGAAAAGCGGACTTCTTAATTATATCAAGATTGAGATTTGGATGTTGTGTGTTAAACAGTACATGAGTGAAAATGGCAAAGCACCAAAAAGTCAACAAAAGCAAGCCTAAGAAGATAGAGATAAAGCTTTTTTTTCTTCTACTCTAGGAGAGACAGTTTGTGATGAAACAGACATGTGGATCAGACAAGACAAATTTGCTCTTTTGCAACTGCACTGTGAGACTACTGCAATAAAATCTTGTATTCCAATACCACCTTCGTCCATTTTTTTTTTACCATCATTGGGCATGACGTTGTCAACTCAAATGTGACTCATTACCGTGGGGGTGACAACACGAGTGGATCGATCTGACCGGATAATCAGAAGAAAATGGGAGAGAAAAAAAACATGTTGGTGGCCATAAGTGCTGAGGACAGAGGAGGAAGTTTGTGTCAGTCTTGCTTAAGGTATGTTCACGTACTTTTAATATGATATGGCTCACAAGCAGACAACAAAAGGTTAAGTAGCCTAGCAAACTATTGCTATCACTCTTTCTAGCTGTTGTATATAAACATGCTTTCGTTCTGTCCAGTCATCCCCTCGAATTTCGGTGAATAAGAGGCTTTATTACAAAAGTCATTTAATTACAAGAAGTCAGCACCCATTATTTCCGTTTTGTAATGTTGATTTGACTTGAAAAATACAGACCAATATATTTAAACCTTTTTGAGTCAAGGCACATATTTTACAATTGAAAAATCTCACGACACGCCAACAAAAAAGAATGTCATAAAACAGGAGATGCATTAATCACTGTATTAATGTACTGCCATCAAGTATTAGACAATTAATTAGTTCAGTCGGTAACTTTACCTCACTGGCATAATTTAACTCACTGACCGTGTTAAACCTTGTTTTTAGAAGAAAGTCTACACGGGTACGAGGAGAACATGCAAACGCCACACGGGCGAGGAAGGGATTTGAACCCCAGTGGTCAGAACTGTCGTCCACCGCGCCGCCAGAAAACAGTAATAACAAAAAGTAACCACTCAGACAATCGAGAACATTCCCCTGACAGACAAAACCTAAAGAATTTAGTTGTTGGTGTGTGTGTTTGTTTTAACCCTAGAGAACCTAAGACATCCAAATCAGATTACATTTTTATGTACTAACTAAAGTAATCAATAAGCGTGTAAAGAACACAAAAACATCCAATTTGGAAATGTTTACTACTTTACTTCCGCTTGAGATAACGGGTCACATATGACCCAGTGGGGCTTAACTACCAAAAAACGATGCATTTAATGCAGACACGTGAGACTTTTAAGGGTAAAAAGAGTAACCGTGGTGCGTTGTGAGCCCTTCATGATACTGGGTCATATGTGACCCCATGGGTTCTCTAGGGTTATGCACATTTAAGTGTCAGTCTTGTCTATCCTTACCAGTTGGTGGCGAAAAGAAGAAGACTTTACTTCAGGATTAATTTCTGATGAGAGATGTGTTGATCACAAACGCGTCTCTTTGTTAGCAAGCTAACCTATGCCGAGAAGCTTCGATGTGCAGGAAACAACTCCAACCAGACACGAAGACTGCACGAATTATGTTTTAGTCCGTGAAAGTAGTGATCAGGGGCGTCCCGTGTCGAGGATTCACAACATTCGGTCCAAATTCAGGAAGATTTTCGATACCCGATCGAGTCTCCTACCGCACGGCGAGCAGGAAAAAGAAATACTTTACTCCACAAATATTGAAGGCAACAGATCACCGCTGCTGCCCCTTCAAAATAAAAGTCTATCTTTTGATATTGATATATCCAGGGAGAGGTGCATTAAGAGAGGAACCCACCCAGGAAGTCAACCCACAGCATTGTCATTGTTGAACAACACTTGACCAAACACGACCTCAGGCGGCAGTGATGAGAGAACTCAATCATCACCACAAGAGCCGAACCTTATGAAGACATTCTTGAAACGTTTATTTAAGATAAACGTTTGTTTATCTTTTTTTTCCCAGCTGCCAAGTGGCAGGAATTTCAATTATCGACTACCCAAATTAAAAAAAAAAAAAAAAACTGTATCCATTGCTTGGTAATCTTCGCCACATTGTGCTCCATTATGCCCCCACATTGTGCTCCCTCCCCGGATAAATGCGGAGGGGTTGCGTCAGGAAGGGCATAAAAACTGTGCCTAGCAAATATAAGCGTTCATCCATTGGCTAACAACCAGTTCAGGGTGTACCCTAACTCCTGCCCGTTGACAGCAGGGATACGTTGCAGCTCCCGCGACCCTTGTGAGGATAAGCAGCTAAGAAAATGGATGGATGGATTTTTGTGACATGACGGTGTTATTAAGAAACGGATTCGGTTATTGTCGAGTGAGATCCCAGCCAGCTACTTGGATTTTGTCAAGATAACCACAACATTGTGCCAACCACCTGTCACCTTGTCTGACTGAAAGCTTGTGTCCCACTTCCAGGTTAGCATTTTTATTTTATTTTTTGAAAAACGAGCACCACGTTCTTTTTAAAGATGGAAGATGAAGAAAAAACATTTATTAATCAGTCTCAGAAATCGAAAGGTTACCACACGTTAAATAGTGAAAGTTTTTGGTTTAGTTCAGAGAAAGCTATGCTCCAAAGTAAGTTTCTTTCGGCTTGTCCCTTTCGGGGTCGCCACAGCGTGTCATCTCAGATGAACGCACATATATGTTTGGCACAATTTTTACGACGGATGCCCTTCCTGACGCAACCTTTCTCCAACTGATGCTTTATTTGTTGTGACGCCGAAGATGGGATCTTATTTTGAAAAGGTGCAGCTGGTTTGACTTCAGTCGGCTGGAGTGGGTGGTCTGTCGCTTTAAATATTACTGGCGCAGGGGATCCTGGGTAACATCGCTTACTTTTTCTTCATCTTCTTTTCCCGCAGTCGGAGTTTTCTTCGGCTTGAGTAAATCTTGTACAGAATGCTTTGAATCCTCGACGCGGGACGCCCCTGATCACTATGCTTTGAAGGACTAAAACATAATTCGTGCAATCTTCGTGTCCAGGTTGGAGTCGTTTCGTGCACGTTGAAGTTTCTCGGCAAAGTTTAGCTTGCGAACAACGAGACGCGTTTGAGATCACCACTTGCCTCATCAGAAATCAAGCCTGAAGTAAAGTCTTCTTCTTTCCGCCACCGACGAGTAAGGAATGACAAAAATGACACTTAAGTGTTCTTAAAAAACACACCAGCAACTAAAATCTGTCGCCTTTGCCCGGGATTAAAATAATATTCTCCATTTTCCGAGTCGTTGTTGTTATCGTAACTTGGATTCTGAATCCGGCGGAGCGGTGGACGACTGCTTAGTACACAGTTCTGAAGACTGGGGTTCGTCTCACCTTCCTCGCCAGAGTAGAGTTTGCATGTTTTATTCATGCCTGTGTGGGCTTTCTCCTAAAAACTAGGTTTAACACGATCAGAATTTTTAGTGGCGATCAGCGAGTTTAAAAAAAAACAAAAAAAAAACAAAACGATCCGATCATAAAATGAAGCAATGACTATGTTTAAATGACATGTTCATTGACTACATATATTTGTGGACGTAATTGCTTTCAATATTTATTTACAAAAAATAATGCGGAGGAAAGGTGGTGTTGGCCTCATAGTTTTGAGGTCCCGCCCTTTTGGAATTTGCATGTTCTCCCCAGTTTCCTCCCACATCCCTTAAAACATGCAACATTAATTGGACACTCTAAATTGCCCCTAGGTGTAATTGAGAGTGCAGCTGTTTGTCTCCATGTGCCCTGTGGTTGGCTGGCAACCAGTTCAGGGTGTACTCTGCCTCCTCTGCGTTGACAGCTGGGATCGGCTCCAGCACTCTCACGACCCTCGTGAGGATACGCGGCTGGGAAAACGGATGGATGAATAATATATCTTTCTATTTATGCAAACTAATTATCTATCACAAACTGTCTCTCCTAGAGTAAAAGAAAAAAAAAGTAGTTTTTATCCTTCACCAATGCACAATTACATGTTTTACTGTTTCCTTTTGTTGACTTTGATGGTTTGCCTTTTTCACTAAGGTGTTAAAGAAAACAAAAAGCTTGTGGTTCCAATTTCCCAACTGACCCTAAAAATTAACACTAACATTTTTACACCACGTAATAAATATATCAGCGGCATGGTTCTCCATGGCCTCACGTGCGAACTGCTGCGGAAGCACAGAAATAAGCAGATTGTTTCACTGCAGCCGCGGTGGGCTGCAGCGGGCTGTGCCACTTCCTCGTGCGCCCTGCTGAACCCCGTTGCATCCTGATTATGTTGTCTTTAAGCCTTGTTTTTCTTGCCACTTGTTGCCAGATCGTTGTGTGTACTCTGAGTCCTCGGTCTATGACAGAGAACCATTCCTACACTAGCGACATAACCCGAATTTCAACATAAATTAGATTTCATCGTTAAAGTAAAAATTTACAATGACAGCTGGGATTGGCGCCAGCACTCCCATGACCCTCATGAGGATAAGCAACACAGAAAGTGGATGAGTGTTGGTACTTCGTATAAGAAACTAAAATACATTCTTCTTTTTCTTTCGGCTTGTCCCATTAGGGGTCACCACAGTATGTCATTTTTTTCATCTAAGCCCATCTTGTGTATGTTCCTCTCTAGCACCCACTGTCCTCATGTCCTCCCTCACAACTTCCATCAACCTTTTCTTTGGTCTTCCTCTCACTCTTTTGCCTGGCAGCTCCATCCTCAGCACTCTTCTACCAACATACTCACTCCCTCACCTCTGAACATGTCCAAACCATATAAGTCTGCTCTCTCGAACTTTGTCTCCAAAACATCCAACTTTGGCTGTCCCTCTAATGAGCTCATTTCTAATCCTATCCAACCTGTTCACACCAGGCGAGAACCTCAGCATCTTCATTTCTGAAGCTGGGCTTAGCTATTGCTAAGGAAGCATTTGCAGGTAGCCCTTGCTCTTGGTAAATTCCCCCTCAGCGTCCTCTCCTTTCTGCTCTTTCAAAGTTAGGAAAATACGCTGTGCCTTTTCCCTTTAACATTAGGCTGATATTAATCCTACGTTAATTCTGATCCTCAATCCATATCGTAAGTCATCTTTACATCACGGAAACGATGGAAGAACATTGCTTCATTTTTTGCTGATCACTGTTTCCATCATAGATGTGAAACCCTTCACGTGTTCTAAAATACGGGCTTTGTCCTTAATTATGATCGCCACAGTGGACCAACTTTACCGATGTTTGGCGATGTTACTCCTTTTTCTGATTTTTTTTTTTTTTTTTTTTTTTTTTTTAATTATTTTTTAAGATGTTAAGCTTTGTTTCCATGGTATTTACTTTTCTTTCAGCTGGGCCAGCATTGCTTAAAAAAAAAAAACAGCTTTCTTCTTTGGGACCATGATGTGTTAAAAAGCGGTGCGAAAAAGGCAAAATATACTCCCACCTCACAAACACAGAGAAGCAATATGCATGAGGTAAGCAAAACAAACACTATGGTGCTGGGTCCAAAATGGCGGACGAGACACTTTTAACCCGAGGACTGCCTTTATATGCATATGATTTCACGAGTGTCAGCTCGTGAAACTGCCTCATCCCATGTCATAGCTTTACTGAGCCATATCAAGTCAAGTTCCATTTTCATGTTTTGCCATGTCTAATTTTTTTTACATTGTTTTGTGTTTTTTGGACCAAGCCTTTTTTCCTTATGATTTTTGTCCCGTTGCTCTGTTGGACTGCCTTTCCCATGTACGACCACTTCCTGGCAATAAACCTTCCTAAAATCCACGCGTACGTCTCAGCTTCCTGCATCTGCATTACAAAATCAAGTTCATTTACCATCCCTACTAATATTCCAGTGTTTCGCAATGCGAGACACTATCATGAATTTTGTGCTCGTTATGCACAAGAGAACGTGAAATAACAAGAACTGACAACAAAATGGCGGCACCATGAGCTGGAGACGAAGTAAAGATATTTTGGAAAAAAAGAAAAAAGTACCTACCAACCACAGTTCTAAATTGTAGGAAATTGGAACCACAACATTTTTTGGGGAGTCACATTTACTATTTAACACATGTCCAAATCTGAGTCTTAATATAATTAAAATGTCCGATTTTCACTTTGTGTTCTCATCCCTCTTATGTAGGCCAGAAAGTGTTGTGATCATCGTGTGAAAATGTGTGCAAGAACGTCAGGAGAGTACAGGGAAAAAGTTTGTGGACCAAAAAAGGAGGAGGGGCCACAACGTCAACTACTGGACGCTGTGTTCAATCTGCAGCCTCGAATTGTCCTACGCAGAGTAGGTTGGTTCATTTGTTGTATGCATTCTAATTTGAATGATATTCTCATTTATGGGCCCCGTTTGATGATGCATTTTACGTAACATTATGAACAGATTAACTTCGCCCGAAGTTAGATGGGGTAAGATCTGGCACTCCCACGAGCCTTGTGAGGATGCTTGGAAATGGACATGGTGTGTGTGTGTATATATGTATTTATATATATATTATATATATATATATATATATATATATATGTGTGTGTGTTACCAGCCAATCACAGGGCACATAGAGGTAAACAGCCGCATTCACAATCACACCTAGGGGCAATTTAGAGTGTCCAATTAATGTTGCATGTTTTTGGGATGTGGGAGGAAACCGGAGTGCCCACGCAGGCACGGGGAGAACACGCAAAATCCACACAGGCGGGTCCGGGATTGAACGTGGGACCTTTTTCCGGTGGGACATGCCCGGAACACCTCACCAGGGAGGCGTCCGGGAGGCATCCAAATCAGACCCCCCAGCCACCTGATCTGGCTCCTCTCAATGCGGAGAAGTAGCGGCTCGACACGCAGCCCCTCCCGGATGACCGAGCTTCTCATCCTATCTCTACGGGAGAGCCCGGACACCCTGCGAAGGAAACTCAATTCGGCCACTTGTATCCGGGAGCTTGTTCTTTCGGTCACGACCCACAGCTCATGCCCATAGGTGAGGGTAGGAACATAGATTGGTAAATTGAGAGCTTTGCCTTTCGACTTAGCTCCCTCTTTACCACAACGGACGAGTGAGCTCTGACAGCGGGCCGGAAGCCGTGCTTCGGCGTCCAGCGGAGGCCGCGAGCCGAGCTTCGGCCAAAGCTCGAACGCCAAAGCTCGGCTAAAGGCCTCCGCTGGACATCAAAGCTCGGTTAAAGGCCTCCGACGGACGCCGAAGCTCGTCAGACTCCGCGTCTTTCCCGTCCGTAGAACCATCCGCGCCTGCCAGCCTGGAGCTCCGGAGGCCTTTGTTTACACACTTAGGTCCCGCGTGTAGGCCTCCGAGTAGTCAGACTCTGGCGTCATTCCGCCCGAAGAACCATCCAAATATTCAACATTATTTACAGCCACAGGTTCAAATCTGTATGGAAGTATTCTTCTGTCTTCCTGATCAACCGATACTACTATTTCTTCATCAGGTGGGGATAAATCCGAGAAATCAGCGCTGGGCACAATGTAATCGAGCCTTTGGTGCGGCACCTTACACACCACATCCCCGCACGTAAGTCATGTGACTTGCGAAAATGGCAGCGCTCCTGAAAATTTGTAATTGGCGATAAAAATCTTCTCAAAACACTATTAAATGAGAGGATTTAACATCACATTGTCAAAATAGAGTACAAATTACATGACCTATTGGATACATTGTTCAAGCAAAGCACTGGATTTCCCGTTTAAAATGAATGCGTCATTGCTGTCAGTTCAACGTTTACAGGTATGCTACCCTGAGAACGCCCAATCTCGTCAGATCTTGGAAGCTAAGCGGGTATGGGCCTGGTTCGTATTTGGATGGGAGACCACCTGGCAATACCAGGTGCTGTAAGCTTCTCTCCCCGGCTAAATGCAGAGGGATTACATCAGGAAGGACATCCGGTGTAAAACTGTGCCAAACAAATATGCGTTCATCTCAGATGACACACTGTGGCGACCCCAAACAGGACAAGCCAAAAGGAAAAGAATAAGAAGAAGGCTGTCAGTTCAACAAATCCACGATCACATGGCAAAGTATGTGAGGATACCAGAAAGCTGGTGGAGCAAAAACTATCCCTTTGTATTCGTGAATTCAATCAATGAGATAGAGCAGAATGAGACTATGCATAAGTTTATGCATACCCCAATAGCAGATGGTAGCACAGACATAACAGGACACAAAATGCCAGTCATATATATCAAATTCAGGGAGGAAAATGATGTCTGCTATAGAACTGTGTAGGTTGGCCAAATGAGTTATATTAAAAGTAAACTAATGGAAGTTGCTGTTGTAATTTGAAACTTTTAATAAACCATGAAACTTTCTATGATGATGTGCGATACTGGTGTGTGGCCACAGTGAGCACTTCTGATGTTGCTCACAATGGTCCTCAGTGTGCTCATGGATCTTGTCTGTATGCCCAGACAGATGAAATATTAGAGGGTACATTGGTCTCAACTATTTCACGCAGGGATACGTACATGGAATTAAGATTTTGGACGGAGCAGGACGCAATGTCAGTTATAGCGAAACGTTGGGAATGGATGCAAAAAAGTTTGATGCCTCACAAACTTCATATTGAAATCCAACAGGATAAAATTGTGGAATTGTACTGCGCATGGAAAGCAGCATGAGTACTTTTTACATGGAAACAGCACGAGTAATATCATTGTAGTCTTTCTAAATGAGCAGGTGTATTCATTTGACTTGGCTCGTAATGGAACCCAATACTCTGTCTTAAAAGTCCGATGTGATACAAATAGTCAAATGGGCATTTCTCTTGCATGATATTGTGCATTTACATATCCCTAACCCGACTTGGCGGCATAAAACCATCACACACTTCATTGAGCAAGTCAGTGATACACTTACAAAGTGAAAGTTGTTCTCCTGCAACGGATAAAGCACTGATAAGAATGAAATCAAACTCAGAGAAGATACTTCTCCCTCACTTACCTTCAAACATACAGCCTTGTTTGTTAATATTATCCACATTTAGTTGTGCGTGCGGTCTTGAGCAAGCCTTAATCCATTGTAGACACTTCGTCAACTGTGTTTTAGGCTTTAGAAAATGAATCAACCAGTCCCTTGTAACCTAGCAGGGTATCCTTCATCACAATTGCACGTTCCCCAAGCGCATCTGAGGACCAATTTCTTCGTCACATTAACTTTTCCAAGTGCACGCTACTGACAACCAGGATTGCTTGCGGGATAATATGGCAAGAGGGGCTTGTCAAGCCATTGTCGTAACGACAATACGGCTATCTGACTGGCTATTATTGTACGAGTGATTGACAGGTCGGAAAGGTCCATTTTGAGTTACTGAGTAATAGCACCCCATTTCCTCCTCCACATTGTGCAGTTGCAGTTAAATACTGTAAACAAATTAATTTCACCACTTTGTCTTTGTCTTGCAGATGTCAGTGAGTATCTTCATCCAGAGCAGCAACAGTCAGTGTCCGGTCACATCAAAGAGGAGAATGAAGAGGTTCAGCGTATCATTGAGGAGGAGAAAGCGATCATACACATGAAAGAGGAAGAGCAGGAGGAAATCATCCAGGTTCCAGCCACTGGTGTCCATTTGAAGAGTGAAGATGAAGATCAAAGTGAGGAGAGACGGGGGGCGGAGCCTCCAGAATCAGAATCAGGTTTACTGGCCAAGTGTGTAAAAACACACAGGGAATTTTTCTCCGGCAGTCGGTGCAGCCCTGGTATGACATTCAGGACAGCCAGGAACAGCTCAAGTGATGGAGACCACTGTGGAGGATCACAAACAGCCGATGATGATGATGATGATAATGATGATGAACAATCGGAACGTGATATGACATGTCACACTACCAACAAATGCTGGAAATGTTCTCAGTGTGGGAAAACCTTTGCTTCTGTAAGGAATTTCAAACAACATGTGAAAATACACACTGGTGAGAAGCCTTTTTCCTGCTCAGTTTGTAGCCAAAGATTTACTTTGAAGGCAAATTTTAAAATACACACAAGAACACACACTGGTGAGAAACATTTTTCATGTCCAGTTTGTGATAAAAGATTCACTGAGAATGGAAGTTTAAAAAGACACACAAGAACACACACTGGTGAGAAACCTTTTTCATGTCCAGTTTGTGATAAAAGATTCACTGAGAAGAGAATATTAAAAATACACTCAAGAACACACACTGGTGAGAAACCTTTTTCATGTCCAGTTTGTGATAAACGATTCATTGAGAAGGGAAATTTAAATAGACACACAAGAACACACACTGGTGAGAAACGTTTTTCATGTCCAGTTTGTGATAAAAGATTCCCTGAGAAGGGACGTTTAAAAAAACACACAAGAACACACACTGGTGAGAAACCTTTTTCATGTCCAGTGTGTGATAAAAGATTCACTGAGAAGGGAAATTTAAAAAGACACACAACAACACACACTGGCGAGAAACGTTTTTCATGTCCAGTGTGTGATAAAAGATTCACTGAGAAGGGAAATTTAAAAAGACACACAAGAACACACACTGGTGAAAAACCTTTTTCCTGCTTAGTTTGTGGTCAAAGATTCACAGGGAAAAGAGATTTAAAAAAACACACAAGAACACACCCTGGTGAGAAACCATTTTCATGTCCAGTTTGTGATAAAAGATTCACTGAGAAGAGAAAATTAAAAATACACTCAAGAACACACACTGGTGAGAAACCGTTTTCATGTCCAGTTTGTGATAAAAGATTCACTGAGAATGGAAGTTTAAAAAGACACACAAGAACACACACTGGTGAGAAACCTTTTTCATGTCCAGTTTGTGATAAAAGATTCACTGAGAAGGGACATTTAAAAAGCCACACAAGAACACACACTGGTGAGAAATCTTTTTCCTGCTCAGATGTGGTCAAAGATTCTCTGTGAATGAAAGCTTAAAAAGACTCGAGAACACACAAGTAAGAAACTCTTGCTTACTCACTTAGGTCAAACATTCTCTTCTAAGTGCAGTAAAAACTGAGAAGTCCCCCCCCCACACACACACACAACCACCTTCCCATCCACACCCCAGGAATTTTCATGTATGTGTATCTGGGTCCCACAATTAATGAAATATGTAAATAATATTTATACTTTACATATTTGAGACTAACATTACAGCAGTACATGCATTTACTCAAATCTTTGTCAGTTTTATCACCTGACTTCTGGAATAATGTGCACAAAATAAAAGGACAAGGAGAGTCTGTCTCATGAGGAGAACATGAGAGACAAGACAGTAACAGTCTCCAACCCTGTTCTGAACCAGCATTTCGTGTTTGTTTGTTTTTAAATTTCAAGAGCGCACAAGGTCAAGAGGGAGGGGTGAGCAAGCAAGTTAACAAAAGCACATTCTTTCATAACAATGTGTGTGTGTTGGTGAACTTGTCCTTGGCCACTTCTCGGGCGATCAGGAGTCGGCTTGTGCACCTGTGTGGGGACTGCGCGTCCTGTATGTGCAAAGAATCTTCAAAGCAAGGATAATACTTTGGCTTTGTAGCAAATCCATAATAAATATATTGACAATAATTCTAACAATCTTTTATTATAAAACTGTCTGAAGTCTTGGAGGACATCCCAGTAGGTACCACAGTGCCCATGCCATTTGCTGCACAAAGTGGTTGATTTCTCCCGCTGGATCACAAAAAGGATAAAAGTGCTCCCAAATAGGAGCCAATTCCTCTCGCTGGAATCATAGAAGGGAAAAAAGTGCCCGCGGCATTACTACTTCTTGGGCGTCGCGGAGGAAGCTTTCGATGGGGCACAACGCTGATAAACAAAAAATTTGATCATGGACACAAAATGGGGAGGGGGAGTGAAAAATCAATGTGATGCACTGAATGTGCAATCGGTGAAATGTGAACTAGAGAGGGATTACTGTATCAGGTTAAGACACAAGTGAACATGTGAAAAAAACAATGATCAAAAAGCTTTTAATGTAATGGTGTAAAATGATTTACTTTGTTATTGACCGAGAACCAACTTTCTTGTATTCTGTGTAGCAGCTATTATTGTATGTTCGACCCATAACCAAGGTCTCTTGTCCCCAAACAGCGGTTGATCTCATTTGAGCTTTTCTGATTCGTAAAAGTGAAAATATAATCCAATATCAATGTCATTAAAAAAAATCTCAGAGTATAAAGCTGCCTCGAGAAGGAATGTCTGCATATATTTTTGTGATGACTGACAGTTTTGGGACATGTAGCCACATTTCTTGGGCGAGTCTTGCAAGCAAGTGATACCTTGCCATGTTTGTCATTTTTAGGAAGATGTCCTTTTTCATGCCAATCCATAAATTAGTTTTTTTTATGCACAATAAATTTGTGAGGGAACATAATTTTGGGGGTACTAGCTATTTTTCATGCGATGGAACAATATATGACATCAATGTAAGATACACAGCCGACTTGAACAAAGCCGTGATTAAAAACTCAAGCGAGATGTATTTTTTGTTTATTATTTCTTGAAAAGTTTTAATTTTGAAGATCAGGATTCCACCTGACAGCTACAATGTGTAAAAATATGACAAATACTTCACCGGAGGTTTTTTGTTCATGGTCACCTTTATACAAGAAGCTGGATCTTTTGTTCTCACTGTCACCATGGATTTTTTTACACACTTATGTATCCACTGTCTTGATTCAAAATTGAAGATAGATCCGCAGATAATAGTTTCAATTTTCATTTCCACAAACCACAAATGTGCTGTAATAATGACTACACTGAATTACATGTAGATTTGTATGCTAAACCCACAAACACTTGTTATGCATCTGAGTGTAATTTTGAAAAAGCTAATAAAATCTGAAAAATATTGTTTGTTTCATTTTCATGGAGATCATTTCCAAGCATTGAATGAGGTGCCTTTGAAAGTTTGGGTTATCACACTGTACTTGCAAGGCAGGCCTCAGTGAAGTTTGTTCACGTTACAGCAGTTTTGTTTACCATGGAAGCTTATGGCAAACCCAAAGATAGTACAACACGTACACAAACAAGTTGCTTGCTCATGACGAGATCCAGCATCAACCCGAGCAAATATCCAGTTTGAAAAGCTGGGAGCTATTGATTTTACCAGACCACATCAGAAGATAAAGTCAATGAAACCAAACGTCATTAAGAAAACCTTTTCCTTCAGCAACAACTGGGCCTAAAAAGCCAAAGATCATTGGACATGACCAGAGATGAAATCACGACAAAAGGAAATCAATCACAACAATATGAGGAGAAGTGGGGCGAGTCAGGACACTCAGATCTTCACTCTCACATTTACCTGGTTGCAACTCTTTCAGAGAACCTATAAATAAAACAGAACTACATGTTTAGTAAGTGCCAAAATAAAATGTATAATTCTGTAGTGAATGTTGAAACCAGGGATCTTTAGATCTTCAGTCTAACACTCTCCCAACTGAGCAATTTCAGCACCATGAGGATAGCAATTGTTGCCTGGTTACAACTCTTTCAAAGAACCAAAACATTACGCCAAACATAACCAGATGTTCAATAAGTGCCAAAAAAAACACATAATTCTGTACTAAATGCTGAAACCAGGGATCTTTCGATCTTCAGTCTAAGGCTCTCCCAGCTGAGCTATTTCAGCTCGGTGAGGGTAAAAACTGTTGCCTGGTTGCAACTCATTCAAAGTACCAAAAAATCCAAAGAGTTGGACATGATCAGAGATGAAATAACAACAAAAGGAAATCTGCCAAAAACCTTACCTCATAGAAGACTGCTTTCAACACACGCACGAAACAGTATGAATACTTGGTGATGCCTTACGGACTCACGAACGCAGCAGCCATATTTCAGAATTTTGTCAATGACGTCTTACGCGAAATGCTTAAAGGTCTAGGACCTTGATTGTATTTATATATTACACAAACGTAGCAAATTTTTCATGAAAAAATATTTTAAAAATTCTCAGCACAACAGAAATGAAATAAATTACCACCAAAATGCAAATTTTTTTTGTAATCCGAATGCCTCTGATGTCTGTTTCAAACCGAGGATCTGTTGAAACTGCTTCCTTGTGACGTCACTCCGAGACAACCCCGGTTGAGTAAGGATCGGTCGCTGCTGAAGTGTTGTCGTCAGAGTAGGATCTCGAGGAGATAGACAAGCCAAGTGAATACTGTACCGGGCTTTCAAAGCAGTCCTCTGTGAAATGCTTGCACCATATTACATTCCACTTTGATTTGCAAGACCAATCGCAAATCTGGTCCATAACCTGCCTATTTGTTCATCTTTCGGCCATTCATGTCAAGCAGCGTTTGACACAAAACAGCCGTATACAACACACTTCCTCAGTCACCATCTTTGCAAACTTTTTCACTCTCTGGCTAAATGTTGTCTCGATGTGACGTCACATTCCGTGGAGTTACATAACTTGCTGAATCTAAGTGGCATTTCAAACAAAATCTTAAGACTGACATTGATGCTAATTTATTTCATTTCTGTTGTTGAGAGTTTTAAAATATTTTTTAAATGAAATTTTATCTACATTTGTATGATAGACAAATAAAATACAGGTCCTCTGGATTAGACCTTTAACATATATGTTTTCTGTACCTAGATGACATCCCAATTTTTTTCCCAGACAAAAAATTCCCATGCTGGGCACGTTTGTGTGGTGTTACAGCAGTTGTTGCGTCACGACCGATATGTCAAGGCTAAAAAGTGTGAGTTTCACCAACCCTCCGTGTCATTCTTGGGCTTTGTCTTGGCAGAGTTGGAGACACGCATGGATCCCTGCAAGGTCAAGGCCGTCCTTCATCTGCCCACTCCTACGACTCGCAAGGAGGTATGGTGGTTTATCGGGTTTGCCAACTTCTACCTCAAATTCATCCGAAACTTTAGTACCGTGGCAGCCCCATTGCATGCGCTAGCCTCTCCCCACAGTTCGTTCATTTGGAATCCGGCCTGCTAAGTGGCCGTTCATAAGTTCAAGGCCAGCTTTACTTCAGCTCTGGTCCTCATCTTGCCTGATCCTGATGGGCAGTTTCTTGTCGAGGTCGATGTGTCGGATTCTGGGTGGTTCTCTCACTGAGTAATCCTAAAGACGGAAGACTCCACCCCTGTGCATTCCTTTCCAAAAATCTGACTCCGGCGGAACGAAATTATAACATCAGCGACTGCGAACTGCTTGCAGTCAAGACAGCCATGTCAAAAGTGAGACATTGGTTAGAGGGGACGCAGGTCCCATTCTTGGTATTAACGGACCACAAAAATTTAGAATATATTAAATCAGCCAAGAGGCACTCTTTTTTTTACGCTCTTCCGCTTTGTGATGTCCTATTGGCCAGGGACAAAGAAGTCCGACCATGCCCTAATCCTCCCCGATCCTTGTTTCATCTTAGTCTTCACCTGAGAAATTGATACCAACTTAACGCCGGCAGCCGGCTCAGCCGGCTTGGCCTTGTCGGCTGGGGGGGCTCATTTTCGGCGCCGAGGTGGCTTATCATGGCGCCGAGCCGGGCCGCTTTATGGCGTTATTCGTAGCCGCTGTCCGCAAGCCTGATGTGCAGCCTTCGCCGAAACCATGACCGGCGGATGCGGTGCCTTGGCCGGGGTGGCTTATCACGGAGCTGAGGCGGGCTGCTTTATGGCATTGTGGTCGCACGCGGCTGAGTGCGCCATAACCAGCAGTGTTTTTCAGAGCCGCCGCCGTCCGCGAGCCCGAAGGCTGCGTGAGGCGACGCAACAGCCTTCGCCGGCGAGCCTGACGCCGTCCGATGCGCACATCGACACATTTAGCACGCCTGCCATTACGTTATGAGAGACCGATTACGTGGTCCGTCCCAAACTATTTTGTTTTAGTAGCTGTATAAACACCTACCTGTCATTTGGAACCCACAAAGCTCTCGTCCTCTGCACCCGTGCAATCCATTTTTCACAACGACCCGGGTCTCTTGCAAACTTATGAAGGGTAATTCCATTCTCCCGAGTGTTCAAGCAATGTCCAGCAATGCAATGAGCCGGCATTTTGGCTAACATGAAGGAACAACGAGCTACCTTCCCGAGATAAAACTAAGAGAAACAAACGAGTCCACACGAGGGCGGTCCTGCCATGTCCGTCACTTCCTGCTTCTTCTTGAAAACAAATCCTTCGAGAGGATTTTCATGGCGGGAGTTACAAAAAGCTGTAAATGTCAAAATCATGTTTTGTGGTGAAGAAAAATAAAACCGCATGGGTCCATGTCAGCCAAGACCAACTGTAAAACTCTCCTCGTTAGTGTAGTGGACAGTATCTCTGTCTTTCATGAGAAAGACCGGGGTTCAATTCCCTGACGAGGAGTTAACTCATGATACCTTGTGCTTTTCGTGGGGCTCTACCTTTTGGAAAGCAAGCCAAGCAGCCTTGTTTCCAAGCAGGAACCTCACACGTATCAGGGGAACATCACAACTCCAGTTCTCCACAACTGAAATTGTTGCTCACGTGCCGTCAATCAGCAGGACCAGCGACTCGCCTCACTCGGTGGAATTACATTTGTTCACTGTAGTGGCCTGAAAGAGGCAAACAGAACAAATCGCGAAACATTTTAACCTTCTAGAAAACACAAAACAAACAAGAAAGTCTTTAAAATTACAAAAATAGATTAACAAAACACAAATATGGAAGTAATTCTTTGCCATTTGAGTATGAACTCGAATTTTTAACATGGATTTTTTTTTTTAACATTGAAATCCAACAGGTAAAATACTGTACAATCAATATTCACCCTAAAAAATATCTGTCTGAAAAAATACAACGTAACACATAGAGCTTTCATTTCTGGACAATGTGAAAATAAATTCCACCCTCAACTGGTTACCGGCCAATCACAGGGCACATAGAAGCAAACAACCACTCGCAAACACGTGCAGGGGCGATTTAGTCATTTTCGGACATGGGAAGAAACGGCAGAATCCGGAGAAAGCCAATGCAGGCACGGGGAGAACATGGAGACTCGACACAGCCGGTACTGGGATTTGAACTCCCTCCCCTCGGAAAAGTGAGGCCAACGTTCGACACTGTTCTTCCTTTATTTGATCCATATTATCTAAAATATTGTGGTAATTATTGTAATATTTCCAGAGGTTGAAGTTGCAAAGACTAGAGAGGAAATTTTGGTGATGATTGTTGACAGTTTTTGGGTTCATGCACCAGTCCTGAGAGGATGTGGCACTCGCCCACCGTGTTTTTGTGATTTTAATAATGACACCCAAATAAATAGATTTTTCCACATATTAAATAGGTAATTGACATAATTTTTGGGTACTAGCTGTTGTTCATGTGGTGCAGTGTTATACAGTATGTCAGCAATGTATGATATACTACTAATTTAAAGAAAGTCATGTGTGGAAACTCAAGCAAGCTGTTTTCTTTTTTTAATTTCAAGAAAAGTTGTTGAGCAAAAAAAAAAAAAGCAAAAAAAAGGTTTTTCAAATATGGACCATGAAGACCCAGACTTTCAACACCAATGTTTTAGTGATGGCAACATCAAATGTGCAAATAATTGATTGAAATAAGACTGGAATTTGGAGTTGTAGAATGTCAACTGTATTTCTGATCTTTAATAAATGACATTTGTTAAAACAATGAATATGACTCAATTTGCTTGTAGAGTATATTAAATCCATGTTCCCCATCAAAAAGAAATGAATGTCTTTCAACCATTGGGAACCTTCGATTAGAAAAACGCTCTCAACTTCAAGCAAATGTGGCCCGAGCCAAATGGCCAAAGTGAAAAACTGCGAACCTGAGGGACTGTGGAGGATCACGAGAAGCTCCAATATCAGATAGTGATGACATGATGTCACACTCTCCTCACTGATGACGACATGAAAAAAGTCCAAGCGTGATATAACATGTCACACTGACGTAAACGATTCAAATTTTGTCTTTGAGGAAAAAAAGCAAATGAAATGAGAAGACTTACTGAAGAGAAACCTTTTCCCTGCTCAGTTTGTGGTCAGATTCTCTCCTCCTTATAGTTCTGATAAACACAACACGGGGTGTGTGGCCCACACACACTCACATACAGTATAGAGTTGCATCACATATTGTTTTCTAGTATCTGTTTGTGCATCATCCTGTGTTGTGTATTGTTTTGTTTTGTTTTTTTTATAAGGCTGGATTGTCAGATTGTCCCTATCATCTTGCCTCGATCGTAATTTTGAAAGTTGTGTGTCTTGTTCTAGATTGTATTGTTTTTTCAGATTGTCTTGTAAAGTTTTTATTGTCTTGCATATTCTTGTTGGTGCGTTTTCTTCTCATGTTTGATTGTGTCGTGGTGTCGTTGGATTGTGTTGCCTTGATGCTGCTCTATTTGTATTTATATTTGCTGCATTTTGTCATGCAAATATACAGTAGCAGTAATGCTAAGATGTATTTGTTGATACTGCATTGTAACAGGCAGATCTTCTCCCAGAACGCAGCACTGACCTGGAATGATCTCAAACCAAAGTATTATGATTACATTGTTGGCAGGATTCAAACCTACACAGGGAGACCCCAATGGATTTCAAGCCCATCGCCTTAACCACTCAGCCACAACAAGCACAGCTGTTATGACTTTTTTTCATTTTTTGACTTCTGCACATTTGCAAACATGCGTGACTAATTTATGGGGAACTCACGTGGTGAATAAAACAGCTTACAGTTCAAAATCAGCAACTCTAAAAGCGGGCTCAGTGTGTGCTGAGCTGCATAACATCCATGCACCATTTGTCATTGATATAAAAGCATATTCCACTGCATTTCGGTTTCCGTGTTAGCTCAGAAACACGGTCTGCACAATGGAGGTTGAAGGAAGGGAGCGTGATGGCAGCATCAGACACTTTTCCACAAAACCAAGTCTCCATGAAGCACAGAGATGCAGAACCTCCAAAGTTTTGTTCAGAAACTGCATGAAATCAAGGTTTTGATCATCTCATGGGCAAAAAAACTCCCCTCAAAAATGGGAGAAAATTGCCCACTCCTGACTTGTAAGACAAATACTGGGCAAGCTTTGTTGACACGAATTCCACCAGTCGGGCATGTCAGTGACTTGTATTGGTTGCCAACAATATACCCTAATTTTGAGATTATACCGCTACAGAAGATTGTTGTCACTGACTCTGTGGTGCAACGGTAGCACGTCTGACTCCAGATCAGAAGGTTGTGTGTTCAAGTCACGTCAGTGTCATTTTGTTGGCATTCTGATGGATATCAAAGGTTCAGCTTTAAATTCACAGCCCATTCCCCAGGAAAAGACATACCATGGGTTTGTAGCTGACTGTTTGAGCATTTGACTGACTTCTGCTTTTGTCAGGAATCTTTCATTTGTCACTGAGGTGTAAAACTTGAAGTTATTGGGTGAAAATCCAATCCGTACATCATGGCCGGCCTCACCACTGTTTTGTAAACTTTTCCCTTCATCCTAGCAGAGACTCTTCTGTCACATAACACACCAGACACCTTTCGCCAGCTGTTCCAACCTGCTTGGACCCGTTTCTTTACTTCCTTACCACACTCACCATTGCTCTGGATTGTTGATCCTAAATATTTGAAGTCGTCCACCCTCGCTATCTCTTCTCCCTCTAGCCTCACTCTTCCCCCTCCACTTTTCTCATTCACGCACATATATTCTGTTTTACTTCAGCTAATCTTCATTCCTCTCCTTTCCAGTGCATGTCTCCATCTTTCTAATTGTTCCTCTGCATGCTCCCTGCTTTCACTGCATATCACAATATCATCTAGGAACATCATGGTCCAAGGGGATTCCAGTCTAACCTCATCTGTCAGTCTATCCATTACCACTGCAAACAGAAGGGGCTCAGTGCTGATCCCTGATGCAGTCCCACCTCCACCTTAAATTCCTCTGTCACACCTAAGGCACACCTCACCATTGTTCTGCTGCCATCATACATGTCCTGCACCATTTTAACATACTTCTCTGCCACACCAGACTTACGCATGCAGTACCACAGTTCCTCTCTTGGTACTCTGTCATAGGCTTTCTCTAGATCCACAAAGACACAATGTAGCTCCTTCTGACCTTCTCTGTACTTTTCCACGAGAATCCTCAAGGCAAATAATGCATCTGTGGTACTCTTTCTCGGCATTAAACCATACTGTTGCTCACTGATACTTACTTCTGTCCTGAGTCTAGCCTCCACTACTCTTTCCCATAATTTCATTGTGTGGCTCATCAACTTTATTCCTCTATAGTTCCCACAGCTCTGAACATCCCCTTTGTTCTTAAAAATGTGAACTAGAGCACTTTCCCTCCAGGCATCTTTTTGCCCGCTAGTATTCTGTTGGATAAGTTGGTCAAAACTCCACAGCCATCTCTCCAAATTGCTTCCATACCTCTACCGGTATGTCATCAGGACCGGCTGCCTTTCCATTTTTTATCCTTTGTAGCGCCTTTCTGACTTCCCCCTTAGTAATCATTGCCACTTCCTGGTCCTTCACACTTGCCTCTTTAACTCTTCCTTCTCTCTCATTTTCTTCATTCATCAACTTCTCAAAGTATTCTTTCCATCTATTTAGCACACTACTGGCACCAGTCAACACACTTCCATCTCTATCCTTAATCACCCTTACCTGCTGCACATCCTTCCCATCTCTATCCCTCTGTCTGGCCAACCTGTAGAGATCCTTTTCTCCTTCTTCCGTGTCCAACCTGGTGTACATGTCTTCATATGCCTCTTGTTTAGCCTTCGCCACATCTACCTTTATCCTACGTCGCATCTCGATGTACTCCTTTCGCCTCTCCTCAGTCCTCTCAGTATCCCACTTCTTCTTCGCTAATCTCTTTCCTTGTATGACTCCCTGTATTTTGGAGTTCCACCACCAAGTCTCCTTCTCACCTTTCCAACAAAAAGACACACCAAGTACTCTCCTACCTGTCTCTCTGATTACCTTGGCTGTCGTTGTCCAGTCTTCCGGGAGCTTCTGCTGTCCATCGAGAGCCTTTCTCACCTCTTTCCGAAAGGCCGCACAACATTCTTCCTTTCTCAGCTTCCACCACATGGTTCTCTGCTCTACCTTTGTCTTCTTAATCTTCCTACCCACCACCAGAGTCATCCTACACACTACCATCCTATGCTGTCGAGCTAAACTCTCCCCCACCACTAGCTTAGTCAGTAACTTCCTTCAAATTACACCGTCTGCACAAAATGTAATCCACCTGCGTGCTTCTACCTCCGCTCTTGTAGGTCACTATATGTTCCTCCCTCTTCTGGAAATAAGTGTTCACTACAGCCATCTCCATCCTTTTTGCAAAGTCCACCACCATCTGTTCCTCAAAGTTCCTTTCCTGGATGCCGTACTTACCCATCACTTTTTCATCGCCCCTGTTTCCTTTACCAATATGTTCATTACAATCTGCACCAATAACAGCTCTCTCGCTGTCTGGGATGCCCAGAACTACTTCATCTAGTTCCTTCCAGAATTTCTCTTTCAACTCTAGGTCACATCCTACCTGTGGGGCATAGCCGCTAACCACATTATACATAACACCCTCAATTTCAAATTTTAGTCTCATCACTCGATCTGATACTCTTTTCACCTCTTTCAGCTCTTCCTTTAAAATAAACCCTACTCCATTTCTCTTCCCATCTACTCCGTGGTAGAATAATTTAAACCCTGCTCCCAAACTTCTAGCCTTACTAACTTTCCACCTGCTCTCTTGGATGCACAGAATATCAACCTTTCTCCTAATCATCATGTCAACCAACTCCTGAGCTTTTGCTGTCATAGTCCCAACATTCAAAGTCCCTACACTCAGTTGTAGGCTCTGTGCATTCCTCTTTTTCTTCTGAAGATGGATCCGCTTTCCTCCTCTTCTTTGTCTTTGACCCACAGTAGCTGAATTTCCACCGACGCCCTGCAGATTAGCAGTGCCGGGGGCGGGCGTTGTTAACCCGGGCCACGACCGATCCGGTATGGGATTCTTTAGATGAACGCTCATATTTGTTTGGCACAGTTTTTACGCCGGATGCCCTTCCTGACGCAACCCTCTGCATTTATCCGGGCTTGGGACCGGCCTACAGATTGCACTGGTTTGTGCCCCCATAGGGCTGCATTCTACAGGAGACATTAGTGTCAGAAGTAAAACATTACTCACGATCAGGTATTAAACTATAATGATCTAGTGCAGAGGGTAGGCACAAATACTTTGATCTAACAGCTCTAAATCATACACATTTCACGACTGGAACGAATGATGAATATTGAATTGTCTACAGAACTGAGAGGGTGCAGGAAGGCATGGGGGTGTAGCTCAGTGGTAGAGTATTTGACTGCAGTTCAAGAGGTCTCCAGTTCAACTCTGGATGCCCCCTTCTTCCTGCTTTGTTCAGAGACTGCATCAATTTAGGGTTTTGGTCATCTCATGAGCAAAAAAATCCTCCCCCGAACATGGTAGAAAATTCCCCACTCGTGACTTGAATGACAAATAAAGTGCAAGTTTTTTTGACACTCATTCACTGGTCGGCCATTTCAGAGACTTGTTTTGGTTGCCAATTATATACCCGACTATTGAGTTTATGTAGTGGTGTGATCCTATTGTGCTATAATAGGAACAGGATGTGGAAGCGCGGTTTTATTTTGAAAGGCAGCACTTTCATTTATTCTTTTTTGTTCTTTTCAACATCATTGTGTGTTAAAAATCTTCGTTGTAGGGGAAAATGCCATTGAATTGTTGGAAGATCTGAGAAACACAGAAAATAGGCTGTGTGTTTATTTTGAAGCCACATTTATCATGTGGTAGGAAGAAATACTTCCTCTTGTTTGTGAGATTCCTGGTGGAAGGCACACTTTTTGTTCTCCTCCACTCATTTTCATTGTTTTGTTGTAGAATGTGAATATTAGTTAGTTTAAAACATTTGCAAAGCAGGTTTAGTCACAGAGGCACGGTGTTTAATGTGTTTCATGAATTTCAAACAGAAACTCGCTAGCTGGAGAAGTGGAGACGTTGTCGAGGTCCGTGTGCGTCATTAGTCGGTGGCCATGTTCTTTGTGCAGTGTGAATGAGTGTCAGCAGAAGCCGCGTGGTGACCGTGTTCTTGATGTTGCAGAGTTTTGAGAGTAATTCCCAAAAGAAATCTATGAACATCCGTGAATGTGTCTCCTTTATAATACAGCTATGCGAGTTTATGCAAGTTTTTTCATATTGTTTTCATCTGCTGCAATGTAAATCAGATGTTATTTGTTTTTGTGATATATTTCCTCTTGTTTGATGGACTCCTGAGTGTCAGAGTTTGAGAGTAATTGTGAAGTGAAATCTGTTAACATCTCTGAATCTGTTGAGTAGATTAAACCAGGTTGAGACCAGCCAATGTGTGTGTCTTCTCATTCATCATCCAAAAAAAATACACAACGCAGAAACAATAGACAGGCACGGGGAGAACATGAAATCTCTCCACAGGTTGGGCTGGGAATGAAACTTGGACCTCAGAACCGTACCATGATTCTAAAATTGGTGTCAACAATGAAGGTTTGTGGCTCGTTGGTCTAGGGGTATGATTCTTGCTTACGGTCCGAGACGTCTTGGCTTCAACTCCTGGATGACACCCTCTAAAAGATTGTCATGTGGTATACCCTGTGGTGAAAACATCTCTCCTTTGGCTTGTTGGTCTTGTGCAATAATTCTCAACTGTTTCCTGTTACAAGCTCCCCAGAAAAATAAATAAATAAATAAATAAATTCAGAGGCCCCCCCCCCCCCCCCCAGAGTAAACACCTATGTAACATTGTATATAAAACATAATCTAATGTAATCCTAATAAAACATTCAGGATACTGCAATACAAAGAACGGTTGCTCGATTTACGAAAAATAATACATTCATTGTTTGGGATTCATTTTCACTAGGGTGGTGCTAAAACACTACATGTGACACGAGAGCCACGGGTTGTCCAATCCTGGTCGAGTGGCATGATAAAAAAAAAAAAAAAATGTCAATAGGTACATCTTGTGTCTTGTTAGTCGAGGCAGGACCATGCTTCTTGCTTTGGGTGCAAGAGGTCCCAGGTTCAAAGACCTCGGTATCTTCAACACTATGAATGTAAAATTGAAATTGAAAAATATAGATTTCCGTTACAGGATGGTGTGTAAAGTACCACAAAGCAGAAAAGTCAGACATTTGGATTCACACAAGTATAAAATGGATTCCCTCAGGAAAGTAAAATTTGCCACAACTGACAGAGGGCAAACATGCAGTGGGGGGCAGGTGCGTTAACACAATTAAATAAAAACCAGATGAGACTGAAAGTCACTGATGGTGTCGTGGTACACACACCTGACTTTGGTGTGGGCAGCGTAGGTTTGATTCCTGCTCAGTGATGGTGTCAATTATGTCCCCTGTGACTGACTGGCAACCAGCTCATAGTGTCTTTTGTGTGGTGTGAGCTGGGATGGGCTCCAGCACTCCTGTGACCGTTGTGGGGATAAGTGGCTTAGAAAATGGATGGATCATTCATACACATAATTGGGAGTGCAAAACCGGAACTCCTTTTATTTTCACACATGCACACTTTTTCACTCATTTAGAGTGAGAGCATACACAATGACGACAACGACTATGAAGAATAAACCCACAATGCATTGCACATTGAACATGCCAGTAAAGTGTATCCCTTAACGACGCAACGGAAGCCGATATTCTCCCCAGGGGCCCAGAGGTTCAGAACCACAGACGAAAAAGAGTTGTCATGATCTCCGTGGGGGTTTTCTCCGGCCACTCTGATTTCCTTCCATGGCATCAAAAAATCAATGGTAGATTGATTGAAGAGTTATCATCATCATCATCATCATTATCATCCTCGACCGTTCTTCCCTTTTTAAGTAGTCGTTGATTTTCTTCATAAAAGATGAAAACACTTCAACTGGAATGAATGGAGTGTGTAAATGAAGTGCGCTGAGGTGTACATGAATGCCTTTAATGCTAAAACTGGAAATGAAAGATGATCTCTAAAATATTCAACCAAGTTCCTTAAACGTTGACCCAGAAGTGGAGACAATTTTCAAATGATCCCACTTTTTTCCCTGCCTGACGATGGCAGTTGGGGGTCTGCAGGATGGGACTTGAGACATGAAACGTGATGGTGGGGGGATGTCTGAGATGTGAGGTCTGCAGCCAGACTCCCTCAAGTGTGAGAGGACCAGGAAACCGGGAGAAAGGAAAGGAAAAGCAAACTGAGTGTCCAGGCAGCTTTTTGCCACTAATATTTTATGTTTATGTTTTTGTTTTTAACGCGCTTCGTATCCGACCGTTGAGTTTGGTCTGGATTTGAGTCACCAAATTAGCCGGGAACGGTTTCAAACATCGACACAATTCTCCCATCACCACTTTAAAGGACTAAAACACCATTTAAACCTTATTATCCGGTTGAACGGTTGAAAGAAGTTGGGCGAGTGGAAACCCCAACAAAAACTTGCTTATCAGCCTCGTATTCCTTACCTTAGCTTGTTAACAACAAGATGTGTTTGTGATCAATTTGTGGATGTTGAAGAAACGTCGAACGTGAGTAACTTCATAACTTATACAACGAGGACCGTGAGGACTTAAGAAATTTAACAAGTCTTATCTCAGTACCCAAATTGGTGCTCTATCGTTCGCATCGAAGCTGCTCGCTCCAAGTTATCCTCCCACGCTCACGTATTGCCTTCGTAGAGTATACAACGAGGACCAAACATCAATCGTCGACTCAACCTTGAACAACTAGTGACGGCCATTGTGATTTGAATCCCCTCCATCCACGTATCCTTTAAATCGCCATACTCTTTATATTTTTAACACAGGTAGTATTGGATTTGTGTACCTTATGTGCTGACTGTGTTTTTTGTGATTGCTTTCATTTGACCTTAACTTTAACATAGAGTAGGTAGGGTGACTTTGGTTATTTGATTGCTTCTTTTTGATTATCTGCAACCTATTGGGCAGCATATTACTGTGCTACCTGTCGGCCGGTCCCAAGCCCGGATAGATTCAAAGGGTTCCGTCAGGAAGGGCATCCGGTGTAAAACTGTGCCAAACATATATGAGCTTCATCATGCGAATTCTACAACAGTTAGGTCATGGCCCGGGCTTCCTACACCCGCACCGGGAAATGTTAGTCTACAAGGCATAGGTAGAAATTCAGATAATGTAGTTTGAAGACAAAAAAGAGAAGGAAGGCGGCTTAGTCAGAAAAAGAGGAAGGGGAAGGAACAAAACCTACAGCTGTATGTAGCGACTTTGAACGTTGGGACTATGACAGCAAAAGCTCAGGAGTTAGTTGACATGATGATTAGGAGAAAGGTTGATATATTGTGCAGCCAAGAGAGCAAGTGGAATGAGAGTAAGGCTTGAAGTTTAGGTGCAGTGTTTAAATTATTTTATCATGGAGTTGATGGGAAGAGGAGGTACGTACGGGAAAGGAGAAGAATGAAGATTAGCCGAAGTAAAACTGAATATATGTGCGTGAATGAGAGGGGCGGAGGAGGAAGAGTGAAGCTCCAGGGAGAAGAAATAGCGAAGGTGGACAACTTCAAATACTTGGGGTCAACAATACAGAGCAATGCAGACTGTGGCAAAGAAGTGAAGAAATGGGTCCAAGCGGGGTGGAACGGTTGGCGGAAGGTGTCTGGTATTCTATGTGACAGAAGATTATCGGTCAGGATGAAAGGCAAAATTTATAAAACAGTGGTGAGGCCGGCCATGACGTACGGATTAGAGACGGTGGCCCTGAAGAAACAACAGGAAGCAGAACTTGAGAGAGGACAGAAATGAAGATGCTGAGGTTCTCGCTTGGAGTGAGTAGAATGGATGCGATTAGAAATGAGCTCATTAGAGGGACAGCCAAAGTTGGATGTTTTGGAGACGAGGTGAGAGAGAGAGCAGATTTTGATGTTTTGGACATGTTCAGAGGCGAGGGAGTGGTTATGTTGGGAGAAGGTTTGCTTAGGATGGAGCTGCCAGGCAATAGAGTGAGAGGAAGACCAAAGAAAAGGTTGATGGGATGTTGTGAGGGAAGACATGAAGGCATTTGGGGTTAGAGTGGGAGATGCACGAGATGGGCTTAAATGGAGAAAGATGACATGTTGTGGCGACCCATCACTGGACAAGCCGAAAGAAAAAGAAGATTTTGTTTTTGTGTCTCAACACTAATTCCTCTAGAGTTTTGTTTTGATTTCTGTTTTTCGCTTGAATTTAAATTTCCAAGGAAAGTCAGACCTGAACACTTGTTTCTTCTGAATGAGAATGAAAGGATTTTTTTTCTGAAATAGTTTCATGTGTTTTTTTTGCAATCAAACAACATGGTAGTTTCCATTGGAGCAGTGATCTCGTTTGCCTCGTCCTTCCTTCCTTCCTCCAATCATTGTTTGCTTTCTTCCTTCCTTCCTTCCTTGTTCCAGTTTTTACCCTCGTTCCTTCCAACCATTTTCCCATCATTTTAGTCTTGTTTTTCTTCCTTTTTTCTTTTCTTCCTTCCTTCCTTCCGTTTTTCCTCTCTTCGTCATTTCCTGTTCCCTTCCGTCCTCATTTTGTTGTGTTCCCTCCTTTTCTTCCATCCAACAACAGCTCTCTTACAAGGAAGCAACAAAACACTACCTGTTTCCACCCGGTCTCGAACCGGGGACCTTTTGCATGTAAGGCAAACGTGATAACCACTACACTATGGAAACAACTGCGCGAGGTGTTGAACTAAGTCACTCATGTTATATCTCTTGTCCACCTTCACGCCGTCATAAAAACATGTGACTTTTGTTTACGTCACCATATTGCCAGTCAAACAAAGCATTGTTCAATGCTAAGTCTGTTGAGACGAAACAAAAATACGTCTTATAGCACGACACCCAGAGTTTGTCCGATACCGTTAAACATTTAGAAGGTGATAATAAATGAAGGTACACGGAAACATTAGAGACACTTGGCAAAGAGTATCCATATATAATACTGAAGTCGCTGTTTTTGCCAATAAAACAGGTTAATCCAAAGAATTGTCAATCTTGATCATCACTTAACTAAAGAAGTTGAAGAATTTTCCTGTCACGACGCGGAGACGAACTTGGCCCGTGCCAATGAAAGCACCGCATCCTCGACGATCTGACGAGGCCTTCCCAAAATGGGTCAGTCCTGGATCATAAAACCTTCTCACTGTAGCCAACAACTTTATACAGACAACTTTCGTGGCAGTTTCCACAAATCTGTGATCGCGTAGTGGTTAGTGTTCTGCTTTGTTGCCACCCAATCCTTTTTCAATTCCGGGTCACAGCAGGTAAAAAGCCCTCAGTCGCCTTTTTCGATGATGTTATTTGACGGGTGTGGGACAGTGAAAATTGTATACATGGGTTTGCAGAAGGCTTAACTTTGTGTAGGGCGAGTGGCGCAATGGGTAACGCGTCTGACTGCGGATCAGAAGTTTCTCGGTTAAACTCCTGGCTAGCTCGGTTGTGTATTTTGCATGTGGTGTCAAAGCCAGTTCAGAATGATGTTTTAGGTATGTTCACCTGAAATGTCTTCTTTGAAGGTTATATCACAAATTTTTTCATACATTTTTTTCTTGATACCTCGAGAACTCCTTTATCAACCGCATCTGCCATTTTAAAGTAATTACATAGCAGAGATGCATCAATTGAATCATGAAATATGTCTTTCTGCAGCAAACGACCTCACACAGGTGCATCTGATTCAGGATAATACATGGAGTGGAGGTGGACTTTTCAAGGCGGCCTTGCAGGTCTTTGAGAGTCAGAATTCTAGCTGATAGACAGGTGTTCAAATACTTATTTGCCTGTATCACACAAATAAATCACATACACATACACACGTTGAATTTTTTACATTGGATTACAGTGTTAAAAAAAATGCATGCTAGAATTTTGAATTCATACTGTGATGGCAATGAATTACTTCCATAATTGTCTTTAGTTCGTTTATTTTTTTTTATTCTAAAGGGATTCATGCAAAAATCAACCATAAGGACTAAAAAAACAATCTTCAGAGATTTGTCCGTGGCATGACCCAGAGTCGAAACAGGGTTGCTTCGGCCACAACGCAGATTACTAAAAACTATACGATCACGGATGTTGAAGGCTGCCAAGGTTGTCTTTCTAAATCTGTCACCATGGCAACAAGGCTAAAACCCTGCAGGATGCTTAGCCAGCACCAGTGAAACTGAAAGATTTGATCTGCATTATCATAATCAAGTGAATCATCTCAACATTTTACTGCATTCCTAAAAATACTCATCAATAACCGCTGTAAAGCGTTGGTCTCACATTTCTGAGGACCAGGGTTCAATCCCAGCCTTGCCTGTTTGTTGTTCGCATGTTCTTCCTGTGCGTGTGGAAGTTTTTCTTTCCTGGTACACCAGTTTCCTCCCATATTCCCAAAACATGCAACATTAATTGGACACTCATTTGCCTCGAGGTGTGATTGCGACTGTGGCTGTTTGTCTCCATGTGCCCTGCAATTGGCTGGCAACCAGTTCAGGGTGTTCCCAGGCTCCTTTTCAGAGTATGAAGCTGCCTTGAGTGGAAACATTTCTTGCGTGAGGCTTGCAAGGATGGGATCCATAATCTGCAGTGTTTGTGTCATTTTTATGATGACATCCTGCTCATCCCATTCCATAAATTTGCTTGAAACAAAAAAGCACAGTCAATGTGTGAGGCAACAACATTTCGGGGTATGAGCTGTTGTTCATGCGATGCAACAATATATGAAACACTACCAACTTTTACAAAGTGGTGTTTAGAAAGCTGATCTTAAGAAGGTGTTTTTTTCATTTAATTTCTTGAAAAGTTTTAATTTTGAAGGTGAGGTGGTTCTATCTGAGCGCAATGATGAATAAAATGACCAATTACTGCCATTTCATAATATGGTACATTCCTTTTCATGTTTGACTTTGTCGATCCAAAATGTCCCGATAATATAAATGTTCTTGAGCATGCCTGCTTTTTGCATAATGCTTTAGTGGTGTCAATATCAATTAAGTGAATGATTGTTTGAAACAGATTGGAAGGAATCTGACATTTCGTGGTAAAATTTATTTGTGATTGTGAATAAAATGTACATGCAACAGTGAGGCTGGCTCCATTTGCTTATACGTCAAATCCATTTTCCCCATTAAAAAGAACGCAAATGTATTTTGTCAATTGGAATCCCTCAAAACAAAAATTCTGGCAAAACAAAACAAGAAATGACCCACATGACCGACAAGGCCAAAGTGAAAAATTTCAAATTTGGGCTCCGTGGAGGATCACAAGCAGACGGCCTCTTCACTCCACGATCAGATAGTGATGACATTAGGTCACTTTCTCCTCACTCTGATGATGATATGATTAAAAAGTCCAAATGTGATGTCATACTGATAAAAATCTATGGAAATGTTCTGTGTGGGAAAAGTTTAACGAGTAAGAGCAAATGACCCATGAGAAAACACACTGTTGAGAAGCAATTTTCCTCCTCGGTTTGAAATTCTTGAAGTAATGGGCTCAGAAACAAGTTTGCCAGTGAGAATCGTAGTGGTCAAGAAGCTTTTATTAAATCAAAAGTAATAACATACCAATTGACAAAAATTGACATAGCAGCTAGATTTGACTGGCAATTTGGCGCCATGCAAATTGTTACGTCACGTGCACGAGTTCTATTCAAAAAGCCTCCAGTGGGCAAATGTAATAAATTAGTACTGGTCCCGAAATACACAAAGGTATGCATGCCTTGTTTCCCAATAATTTTGTGTCTATATGAAATGATTGATTGAACTAGACTGTAAAGAAGCCTTGACCTTTTGTGGTAAACAAAAAGGTGAAGCTGACGAAACCCTGATCAGCTAATGGAAATTTGGGCAAAAGGTTTTTTCTGGGACTTGAAAACTGGACTTCTCAAGGTCACAGGTCATTGAAAAGCATACCACAAGAACAAGGCCCACAGAAATGAAAAAGATGATCACTTGTCATGCTGGCCACTGTTTGATAGTGGCAAAGGATTCCTGGCTGTTGACATTTCCAAAGAGAGCTTGTCGGGAATTTCAACCTCAGGACCTCTTTCAGTCCTGCTCTCCTTAAGAAGTGTTCCCCAAGAACAACAACCAACACAAAAGAGCGGATGACTTCACAAGTCATCACCAACAATGAAGCACATAACCACAGAACTCAATGATCATTTGGAAGACACCCTAAACAAAAATGGACCCTTTACTTACTACACAGGCTACCTTGAGAAAGACAGCAAGGTAAGATTTTAGAGAACACTGAGCCACGACAGACTGCATAGCAGGGATCATCCTGGAGTTGAACCCAGGACCTCTCACATCCAAAGTGAGAATCATAACTCTAGACCAACGAGCCACTTTGTCCCTCCAGCCACTCTCATCCCAAAAAGATTTACAGCCTTGGAGGGCTGCGTCATTTCGTCTGTCACCCACCTAACACAGGTATGTAGAAGTACCTCAGCTAGCTTTCTTCGTGTTGTTCTTGTAATTTTAATTATTTTCTTGTTTAATGTGTGTTTTCTGTAAGGTTAAAATGTTTTGCGATTTGTTACGTTTTGCACTTTCAGGCGACTGTTGTGCCGGACGCAAATTCGGCGAGTGAAGCAATTTGCTGGTCCTACTAACAAATGACACATTCTTTTGTACTCGGTCATTATTATTATTTTTATCTATCCTTGTCAATTAGTCCTCGTTTGCCTATGATCATAAGTGCAGTAGCAGTTTCCATAGTGGTTATCGTGTTGGACTCACATGGGAAAGATCTTGGTGTGAAACCGGGTGGACACAGGTACTTTTTTGTCTCTTTCTTGTCAGCAAACTGTTGTCCATCGTTGCCGGTCCCGTGATATCTCTAAAGGGACACAACGGTCTGATTGTTCCGGTACGACCTCTCAGATGTTATACAAATATCACCTATATGGACTCATAACGACAGTCCGTAAAGAGCGAAGACAGAGTTGTCCAAAGCTGATCGTGATGAAGAATAGGAGCCAAATAGCAGCTGGAAAACAGACAGATTGGCCACTGGCTCCAAGTGACGGTATTTCAAAGGAGTGTCTTTTTATGGAGTCATGGCTTGAAATCATGCCATTCCGGCTGTGCGAGTATTTTTTGAGCATTATGTACGCCTATATGTTTTAGTGACATGGCACAACCTTCCTATATAGAGTTCTCCCCTTGTTAAAATAGTTTTATAACACGCCGTGCACAAAATCCTTGCCATGTATCTGTTGACTTGTCGTATAGATGAGAGTACTGATAAGGACTATGTGTTTTTTTCCCTGACTACTTCACTGCTGCATCATTGCAGCAGCGAGATTTAGTTCTGCTGCTGGCAGTGGAGGTCCCAATGGCCCTAGGAAAAAATGGTTGGCACCGCATCTGGTTTCAGTCTCTGGCTCACGACACTTTTGTATCTAATGCTGTTGCAAAACATGCCGATTTAAAGTAATTGGCACAGAGTTTGTAATGCTTGACAGGCACGCATAACCGAGCACGTTTCTTCCCATGTTGATGCATCTCTGCTATATAATTACTTTAAAATGGCAGATGTGGTTTATAAAGGAGTTCTCGGGGTATCAAGAAAAAAAATATATATATATTTGTGATCTAACCTTCAAAGAAGACATTTAAGGTGAACATACCTAAAACATAATTCTGAACTGGTTTTGATAGCACATGCAAGAAACTAACCGAGCTAGCCGGGAGATGAACCAAGAATCTTCTGATCCACAGTCAGGCGCTTTAGCCATTGCGCCACTAACCCTACTTAAAAACTGTACCTTCTGCAAACCCATGTATACAATTTTCACTGTCCCACACCCATCAAATAACAGCATCGAAAAAGGCGACTGAGGGGCTTCATACCTGCTGTAATCCGGAATTGAACAAGGATTGCATGGCAACAAAGCAGAGAACTAACCACTACTCGATCACAGATTTGTGGAAACTGCCACGAAAGTTGTCTGTATAAAGCTGTTAGCTGCTGTGAGAAGATTTCATGATCCAGGACTGACCCATTTTGGGAAGGCCTCGTCAGATTGTTTAGGATGCGGTGCTTTTATTGGCACAGGCCAAGTTCGTCTCCAGGTCGTGACAGGTAAAATCTTAAACTTGTTCAATCAAGTGATGATCAAGATTGACAATTCTGTAGATTCATCTGTTTTATTGCCGAAAACATCAATTTCAGCATTAAATATGTATTCTCTATGCCAAGTGTCTCTAATGTTTAAATGTACCTTCATATTTTTGTTTCGTCTCAACCCACTTAGCATTGAACAATGCTTTGTATGACCGGCAATATGGTGACATAAACAAAAGTCATGTGATTTTGTGATGGAGTGAGAGTGGACAGGAGATATAACATGAGTCAGTGAGTTCTATGCCCAGTGCAGTTGTTTCCATAGTGTAGTGGTTATCACGTTTGCCTTACAGACCGCGTGGAAACAGGCAGTGTTTTGTTGCTTGCTTGTAAGAGAGCTGTTGTCAGAAGGAAGAAAAGAAGGAGGGAACACACAAAAAAATGAGGAAGGAAGGAAACAAGGTGGGAAGGAAGCTAAGAATGAATTGAGGAAGAAAAACAAGGATAAAATCATGTGAAAAAGGTAAGAAGGAAAAAACATTGGAACAAGGAAGGGAAGGAACAAAGAAAACAATGATTGGAGGAAGCAATGAATGAATGAAGGACAAAAAGAAGGAAGTAAACAAGGCAGGAAGGAAGGAAGCACAGTACAAATGAGATAACTGATGTACTGGAAACTATGTTGTTTGACTGAAAAAAAAAATACATGACACTCTATTTCAGAAAAAAAATAACTTCATTCTCATTCAGAAGAAACAAGTTTTGAGGTCTGACTTTCCTTGGAATTTTAAGTTGAGGCGAAAAACAGAAATCAAAACAACACTCAAGAGGAATTAGTGTTGAGACACAAAAACAACAAAATCTTAGTGACAATCAGCTGCCTGGACGCTCAGTTTGCTTTTCCTTTCCTGTTTCTTGGTTTCCTGGTCCTCGTGCACTTGAGAGAGTCTGGCTGCAGACCTCACCTCTCAGTCCCCCCACCTCACCTCTCAAGTCCCATCCTGCCGACCCCCAACTGCCATCGTCAGGCAAAGTAGCATCATTTGAAAATTGTGTCCATTTCTGTTCCAGCGTTTAAGGAACTTAGTTGAATATTTTCTAGATAATCTTTAATTTCCAGTTTCAGAGTTAAAGCCATTCATGTACAGCACTGCGCACTTCATTTACACTCTCCTTCCATTCCCGGTTGAAGTGTTTAATTAATTGACTACTTAAAAAGGGAAAAAAGGTAGATGATGATGATAACTCTTAATCTTAAATTAAAAAAAAATACTAAAAAAATAATCTACCATTGATGTTTTCATGGCATGGAAGGAAACCAGAATGGCCGGACAAAACCCACACTGAGATCTTTTTCGTCTGTGGTTCTGAACCGCTGGTGCCCCGAGGAGAATATCGGCTTCTGTTGGCCGGGAAAGGGATACACTTTACTGGCATGTTAAATGTGCAATGCACTGTGGGTTTATTATTCATAATCGTTGTAGTCATGGGGTGAAAAAGTGTGCACGTGTGAAAACAAAAGTAGCTCTGGTTTTGCATTCCCGATTATGTGTATGAATGATCCATCCATTTTCTTAGCCACTTATCCCCACAACGGTCACAGGAGTGCTGGAGCCCATCTCAGCTCACACCACACACTATGAGCTGGTTGCCAGTCAGTCACAGGGGACATAATTGGCACCATCACTGAGCAGGAATCAAACCTATGCTCCCCACACCAGACTTCGGCCTGCGTGTGTGTGCGTGTGTGTGCGTGTGTGTGTGTGTACCACTACACTAACAATGACTTTCAGTCTCATCTGGTTTTTATTTAATTGTGTAAACGCACCTGCCCTAACAGGAAACAATTGAGAATCATTGCACAAGACCAACAAGCCAAAGGAGAGGTGTTTTTGCTTCAGGTTATACCACGTGACAACCTTTTAGAGGGGGTCGTCCGGGAGTTGAACCCCTCCACCCCAAGCAAAAACCATAACCCGAGAACAGCGAGCCATAAACTTTCATTGTCAACACCATTTTTAGAATCATGGAACAAGACCAGGAGTAAGTCACCAGATCTCAAGCCTTTTTAGCACCACCTTCATGGGTCCATGGAGCTTTTAAAACAAATGTATGAAATTGGAAATAGATGGCAGCACAGTACCGCAACTATAAATAATTGGCCTCACGGTTCTGAGGTCCAGGTTTCATTCCCAGCCCTACCTGTGGAGAGTTTTCATGTTCTCCCCGTGCCTGTGTAGTGGTGACAGTGTATTTTTTTGGATGATTAATGAGAAGACACATGTTGGCTGGTCTCAACCTGGTTTAATCTTCTCTCTGTATTATAAAAGAGACAGATTCACAGTTGTTCACAGATTTCTCTTCACAATTACTCTCAAACTCTTCCACTCAGGAGTCTCACAAACAAGAAGAAATACATCACAAAAACAAATAACATCTGATTTACATGGCAACACATGAAAAGAATAGGAAAAAACTTGCATTAACTCGCATTGCTGTATTATAAAGGAGACATATTCACAGATGGTTATAGATTTCTCTTCAGAATTACTCTCAAAACTCTGCAACATCAAGAACACGATCACCACGCGGCTTCTGCTGACACTCATTCACACTGCACAAAACACATGGCCACCTACAAATGATGCACACGGACCTCGACGTCTCCACTTCTCCAGCTAGCGAGTTTATGTTTGAAATTAATAAAACACATTCAACACCGTGCCTCTGTGACGACACCCGCTTTGCAAACGTTTTCAATTAATTTATATTCACATTCTACAACAAAACAATGAAAACATGAAGAGAATCTCACATACAGGAGGAAGTATTTCTTCCCGCTACACTATAAATGTGGCTTCAAAATAAAGCACGCAGCCTACTTTCTGTGTTTCTCAGATCTTCCAACAATTCAATGGCATTTTCCCCCAACAATGAATATTTTTAACACACAATGACGTTGAAAAGATCAAAAAAGAATAAATGACAGAGAAAGTGCTGCCTTTCAAAGTAAAACTGCGCTTCCACATCCTGTTCCTCTTAGAGCACAACAGCATCACACCATTACAAAAACTCAATAGTAGGGGATATAATTGGCAATCAAGACAAGTCTCTGACATGCCCGACCAGTGAATCAGTGTCAAAAAGCTTGCACTGCATTTGTCATTCAAGTCAGGAGTGGGCAGTTTTCTCCATCTTTGAGGGGAGGCTTTTTTTGCCCATGAGATGATCAAAAGCCTGAATTCATGCAGTCTCTGAACAAAACAGGAAGGCTCCATGAGGGTAGGAAGTGTTGCCTGGTTGCAACTCTGTGAAAGAACCAAAACATGCCGCAAAACATAACCAGATATTTAGTCAGTGGCAAAAAAAATCCTATATAATTCTACATACAATACGGCGGCAACACTGCCGGCAATGCCGCACTCAGCCGCGTGCGACCACAACGCCGTAAAGCAGCTTGGCTCAGCTCCGTGATAAGCCACCCCGGCCGAGGCACCACATCCGTCGGTCATGGTTTCGGCGAAGGCTGCATGTCAGGCTCGTGGACAGCGGCGGCTCTGAACAACGCTGCTGACAATGGCACACTCAGCCACATGCGATAACACCGTAAAGCACCCCGACTCGGCGGTGTTGTTCATTCCGGACAGCGGCTACGAACAACGCCATAAAGCGGCCCGGCTTGGCGCCATGATAAGCCACCTCGGCGCCGAAAATGAGCAACCGCGGCCGACAAGGCCAAGCCGGCTGAATGTCTCAATTTTGACATGGCTGTCTTGATTGCAAGCAGTTCGCTTTCTCCGATGTTATAATTTTGTTCCGCTGGAGTTACCTTTTTGGAAAGGAATCCACAGGGGTGTAGTCCTCTGTCTTTAGGATTGTACAGTAAGAAAACCACCCAGAATCCGACGCATTGACCTCGACGAGAAACTACCTATCAGGATCAGGCAAGATGAGGACCAGAGCTGAAGTAAAGCTGGCCTTGAACTTATGAACCGCTGCCGAGCAGGCCAGATTCCAAATGAACGAACTGTGGGGTGAGGCTAGCGCATCCAATAGGGCTGCCACGGTACTAAAGTTTCGGATGAATTTGCGGTAGAAGTTGGCAAACCCAATAAACCTCTATACCTCCTTGTGAGTAGTAGGAATGGGTTGATGAATAATGGCCTTGACCTTGCAGGGATCCATGCGTGTCTCCCCCTCTGCCAAGACAAAGCCCAAGAATGACACGGAGGGTGGGTGAAACTCACACTTTTCAGCCTTGACATATCAGTCGTGACGCAACAACTGCTGTAACACCGCACAATCGTGCCCAGCATGGGAATTTTTTGTCTGGGAAAAAAATTAGGATGTCATCTAGGTACACAAAAACATATATGTTAAAGGTCTAATCCAGAGGACCTGTATTTTATTTGTCTATCATACAAATGTAGATAAAATTTCATTTAAAAAATATTTTAAAACTCTCAACAACAGAAATGAAATAAATCAGCATCAATGTCAGTCTTAAGATTTTGTTTGAAATGCCACTTAGATTCAGCAAGTTATGTAACGCCACGGAATGTGACGTCACATCAAGACAACATTTAGCCAGAGTGAAAAAATTTGCAAAGATGGTGATTGAGGAAGTGTGTTGTATACGGCTGTTTTGTGTCAAACGCTGCTTGACATGAATGGCTGAAAGATGAACAGATAAGCAGGTTACGGACCAGATTTGTGATTGGTCTTACAAATCAAAGTGGACTGTAATAAGTTGCAAGCATTTCACAGAGGACTGCTTTGAAAGCCTGGTACAGTGTTCACTTGGCTTGTCTATCTCCTCGAGATCCCACTCTGACGACAACACTTCAGCAGCGATTGATCCTCACTCTACTGGGGTTGTCTTGGAGTGACGTCACACGAAAGCAGTTTCAACAGATCCTCAGTTTGAAACAGACATTGGAGGCATTCGGATTACAAAAAAAATGTGCATTTTGGTGGCAATTTATTTCATTTCTGTTGTGTTGAGATTTTTTTCAATATTTTTTCATGAAAAATTAACTCTGTTTGTGTGGTATATAAATAAAATAGAGGTCCTCTGAATTAGACCTTTAAGCATTTCACGTAAGACGTCATTGACGAAATTCTGAAATATGGCTGCTGAGTTTGTGAGTCTGTCGGGCATCACCAAGTATTCATAGTGTTTCGTGGGTGTGTTGAAAGCAGTCTTCTATGAGGTAAATGTGAGAGTGAAAATCTGATTGTCCTTACTTTTGCCAGATCTCCTCATATTTTTGTGATTGGACAGAACACCTTGCCCAATGATGGAAGGTTTCGGCAGATTTCCTTTTGTTATTTCATCTCTGGTCATGTCCAACTCTTTGGAATTTTAGGCACTTTGAATGAGTTGCAACCAGGCAACAGTTGCTAGCCTTACGGAGCTCCACTAGCTCAGTTGGGAGAGCATTAGACAGAAGATCTAAGGGTCCCTGGTTCAATCCCTGGTTTCATCATTTAGTACAGAATTATGTGGTTTTTTGACACTTCATGAACATCTGATTATGTTTTGCGTAATGTTTTGGTTCTTTGAAGGGCAACAGTTCATACCCTCACTGAGCTGAAATAGCTCAGTTGGGAGAGCGTTGGACTAAAGGTCGCTGGTTCAAGCCCTGGTTTCAGCGTTTACTACAGAATTATGCGCTTTTTTGGCACTTACTAAACATCCGGTTGTGTTTTGCAGTCTTGGTTCTTTGAAAGAGCTTCAACCAGGCAACAGTTCCTGTCCTCAGAGAACTGATATAGCTCAGTTGGGAGAGAGTTAGACGCATGATTAAAAGTTCCCTTGTTCAATCCCTGGTGTCAGCATTTAGTACAAAATGATGTGCTTTTTTTTGGCACTAACTCAACATCCGCTTGTGTTTTGCAGTTTGTTTTGGATCTTTGAAAGAGCTTCAACCAGGCAACAGTTGCTATCCTCTCGGAGCTGAAATAGCTCAGTTGGGAGTGTTTAAGTGAATATCTAAAGGTGCCTGGTTTCAGCATTTAGTACAGAATTATGTGTTTTTTCGGCACTTATTAACCATGTGGTTGTGTTTTACGGAGTTTGTTTTGGTTCTTTGAAAGAGTTGTAACCAGGCAACAATTCGTACCCTTACGGAGCTGAAATAGCTCAGTTGGGAGAGTGTTTGCCTGAAGATCTAAACGTACCTGTTTCAATTCCTGTATTTAGTACAGAATTATGTGCTTTTTTTGGGGGCACTTATTAAATATCTGATTGTCTTTTGCAGTTTGTTTTGGTTCTTTGAAAGAGTTGCAAACAGGCAACAGCTGTTGGCAACACTGTGCTGAATTAGCTCAGTTAGGAGAGTGTTAGACTAAAGATCTAAAGGTCCCTCGTTTCAACATTCACTACAGAATTACATCTTTCATTTTGGCACTGACTATACATCTGGTTGTGTTTTGCAGCATGTTTTGGTTCTTTGAAAGAGTGCCATCCAGGTAAATGTGAGAGTGAAGATCTGAGTGTCCTGACTCGTGCCACTTCTCCTCATATTGTTGTGATTGATTTCCTTTTGTCGTTATTTCATCTCTGGTTATATCCAATGATCTTTGGCTTTTGAGGCACAGTTGTTGCTGAAGGAAAAGGTTTTCTTAATGACGTTTGGTTTCATTGACTTTATCTTCTGATGTGATCTGGTAAAATCAATTGCTCCCAGCTTTTCAAATTGGATATTTGCTCGGGTTGATGCTGGATCTCGTCATGACCAAGCAACTTGTTTGTGTACATGTTGTACTATCTTTGAGTTTGCCAAAAGCTTCCATGTAAACAAAACTGCTGTAACGTGAACAAACTTCACTGAGGCCTGCCTTACAAGTACAGTGTGATAACACAAACTTTCAAAGGCACCTCATTCAATGCTTGAAAATGATCTACATGAAAATGAAACAATATTTTTCTGATTTTATTAGCTTTTTCAAAATTACACTCAGATGCATAACAAGTGTTTGTGGGTTTAGCATACAAATCTACATGTAATTAAGTGTAGTCATTATTCCAGCACATTTGCGGTTTGTGGAAATGGAAATTGTAATGATTATATGGGGATCTATCTTCAATTTTGAATCAAGACAGTGGATACATAAGTGTGTAAAAAAATCCATGGTGACAGTGAGAACAAAAGATCCAGCTTCTTGTATAAAGGTGACCATGAACAAAAAACCTCCGGTGAAGTATTTGTCATATTTTTACACATTGTAGCTTTCAGGTGGAATCCTGATCTTCAAAATTAAAACTTTTCAAGAAATAATAAACAAAAACTACATCTTGCTTGTGTTTTTAATCACGGCTTTGTTCAAGTCGGCTGTGTATCTTACATTGATGTCATATAATGTTCCATCGGATGAAAACTAGCTAGTACCCCCAAAATTATGTTCCCTCACAAATTTATTGTGCATAAAAAAACCAAATTTATGGATTGGCATGAAAAAGGACAGGTTCCTAAAAATGACAAACATGGCAAGGTATCACTTGTTTGCAAGACTCGCCCAAGAAATTTGGCGACATGTCCCAAAACTGTCAGTCATCACAAAATATTTGCAGACATTTCTTCTCGAGCCAGCTTTATACTCTGAGATTTTTTTAATGACATTGATATTGAATTATATTTTCACTTTTACGAATCAGAAAAGCTCAAATCGGATCAACCGCTGTTTGGGGACAAGAGACCTTGGTTATGGGTCGAACATACAATAATAGCTGCTACACAGAATACAAGAAAGTTGGTTCTCGGTCAATAACAAAGTAAATCATTTTACACCATTACATTAAAAGCTTTTTGATCATTGTTTTTCTCACATGTTCACTTGTGTCTTAACCTGATATGGTAATCCCTCTCTAGTTCACACTTCACCTATTGCACATTCAGTGCATCACATTTATTTTTCACTCCCCCTCCCCATTTTGTGTCCATGATCACATTTTTTGATTATGGAGTTACAATACCACCTCAGCGTTGTGCCCCATCGAAAGCTTCCTCCGCGACGCCCAAGAAGTAGTAATGCCGCGGGCACTTTTTTCCCTTCTATGATTCCAGCGGGAGGAATTGGCTCCTATTCGGGAGCACTTTTATCCTTTTTGTGATCCAGTGGGAGGAATCAACCACTTTGTGCAGCAAATGGCATGGGCACTGTGGTACCTACTGGGATGTCCTCCAAGACTTCAGACAGGGCACCTTTCTCCCTGTTGGACCCTGCATTATGTTTTAAAATGGATGAAAGGCAATTTTTGGAAGAGGATGACTACACGTACTTATTCAAGCACCGTGTTGAGAATCATCGCATTGCAATGCTGCAGGTGAGAGAATTTATAGCCGAAACGAGCCTCTCCTTCACCGTGTGTGTGTGTGAGAGAGAGAGAGAGAGAGAGAGAGAGAGAGAGAGAGAGAGAGAGAGAGAAGAGAGAGAAAGAGAGAGAGAGAGAGATTCCCAACCACAGTTGGCGACGGTTGCAGGAAAGATTAACAAAGGTTTTATAATAAAGGATTGTTAGAATTATTGTCAATGTATTGATGATGGATTTGCTACAAAGCCAAAGTTTTATCCTTGCTTTGAAGATTCTTTGCACATACAGGATGCGCAGTCCCCACACAGGTGCACCAGCTGACTCCTGATCACCCGAGAAGTGGCCAAGGACAAGTTCACCAACACACACACATCATTATTAAAGAATGCGCTTTTGTTAACTTGCTTGCTCACCCCTCCCTCTTGACCTTGTGCGCTCTTGAAATTTAAAAAAAAAAAAACACGAAATGCTGGTTCAGAACAGGGTTGGAGACTGTTACTGTCTTGTCTCTCATGTTCTCCTCATGAGACAGACTCTCCTTGTCCTTGTATTTTCTGCACATTATTCCAGAAGTCAGGTGATAAACCTGACAAAGATTTGAGTAAATGCATGTACTGCTGTAATGTTAGTCTCAAATATGTAAAGTATAAATATTATTTACATATTTCATTAATTGTGGTACCCAGATACACATACATGAAAATTCCTGGGGTGTGGATGGGAAGGTGGTTGTGTTGTGTGTGTGAGTGTGTGTGGGGGGCGGGCTACTTCTCAGTTTTTACTGCACTTAGAAGAGAATGTTTGACCTAAGTGAGCAAGCAAGAGTTTCTTACTTGTGTGTTCTCGAGTCTTTTTAAACTTTCATTCACAGAGAATCTTTGACCACATCTGAGCAGGAAAAAGATTTCTCACCAGTGTGTGTTCTTGTGTGTCTTTTTAAATGTCCCTTCTCAGTGAATCTTTTATCACAAACTGGACATGAAAAAGGTTTCTCACCAGTGTGTGTTCTTGTGTGTCTTTTTAAATCTCTTTTCCTTGTGAATCTTTGACCACAAACTAAGCAGGAAAAACGTTTCTCGCCAGTGTGTGTTGTTGTGTGTCTTTTTAAATTTCCCTTCTCAGTGAATCTTTTATCACAAACTGGACATGAAAAAGGTTTCTCACCAGTGTGTGTTCTTGTGTGTCTTTTTAAACTTCCATTCTCAGTAAATCTTTTATCACAAACTGGACATGAAAAAGGTTTCTCACCAGTGTGTGTTCTTGAGTGTATTTTTAATTTTCTCTTCTCAGTGAATCTTTTATCACAAACTGGACATGAAAAAGGTTTCTCACCAGTGTGTGTTCTTGTGTGTATTTTAAAATTTGCCTTCAAAGTAAATCTTTGGCCACAAACTGAGCAGGAAAAAGGCTTCTCACCAGTGTGGGATCTGGTGTGTATATTTAAGTGTCCCTTCTGAGTGAATCTTTGACCACAAAGTGAGCATGCAAAAGGCTTCTCACCTGTGTGTATTTTCACATGTCGTTTGAAATTCCCTATAGAAGCAAATGTTTTCCCACATTGAGAACATTTATTGGTAGTGTGACATGTCATATCACGTTCCGATTGTTCATCATCATTATCATCATCATCATCATCATCGGCTGTTTGTGATCCTCCACAGTGGTCTCCATCACTTGAGCTGTTCCTGGCTGTCCTGAATGTCATACCAGGGCTGCACCGACTGCCGGAGAAAAATTCCCTGTGTTTTTTTACACACTTGGCCAGTAAACCTGATTCTGATTGTGGAGGCTCCGCCCTCCGTCTCTCCTCACTTTGACCTTCATCTTCACTCTTCAAATGGACACCAGTGGCTGGAACCTGGATGATTTCCTCCTGGTCTTCCTCTTTCATGTGTATGATTGCTTCCTCCTCCTCAATGATACGCTGAACCTCTTCATTCTCCTCTTTGATGTGACCGGACACTGACTGTTGCTGCTCTGGATGAAGATACTCACTGACATCTGCAAGACAAAGACAAAGTGGTGAAATTAATTTGTTTACAGTATTTAACTGCAACTGGCTTGACAAGCCCCTCTTGCCATATTATCCCGCAAGCAATCATAGTTGTCAGTAGCGTGCACTTGATAAGTTAATGTTACGAAGAAATTGGTCCTCAGATGCGCTTGGGGAACGTGCAATTCTGATGAAAGATACCCTGCTAGGTTACAAGGGACTGGTTGATTCATTTTCTAAAGCCTAAAACACAGTTGACGAAGTGTCTACGATGGATTAAGGCTTGCTCAAGACCGCACGTACAACTAAATGTGGATAATATCAACAAACACAAGGCTGTATGTTTGAAGGTAAGTGAGGGAGAAGTTTCTTCTCTGAGTTTGATTTCATTCTTATCAGTGCTTTATCCGTTGCAGGAGAACAACTTTCACTTTGTAAGTGTATCACTGACTTGCTAAATGAAGTGTGTAATGGTTTTATGCCGTCGAGTCGGGTTAGGGATATGTAAATGCGCAATGTCATGCAAGAGAAATGTCTATTTGCCTATTTGTGTCACATCGGACTTTTAAGACAGAGCATTGGGTTCCATTACGAGCCAAGTCAAACGAATACACCCGCTCATTTATACAGACTACAATGATATTACTCGTGCTCTTTCCATGTAAAAAGTACTCACGCTGCTTTACATGCGCAGTACGATTCCACAATTTTATCCTGTTGGATTTCAATATGAAGTTTGCGAGGCATCAAACTTTTTTGCATCGATTACCAACTTTTCGCTGTAACTCTGACATTGCGTCCTGCTCCGTCCAAAATCTTAATTCCGTGTACATATCCTTGCGTGAAATAGTTGAGACCAATGTACCCTCTAATTTTTCATCTGTCTGGGCATAAAGACAAGATCCATGAGGACACTGAGGACCACTGCGAGCAACATCAGAAGTGCTCACTGTGGCCACACACCAGTATCGCACATCATCATAGAAAGTTTCATGGTTTATTAAAAGTTTCAAATTACAACAGCAACTTCCATTAATTTACTTTTAATATAACTCATTTGGCCAACCTACACAGTTCTATAGCAGACATCATTTTCCTCCCTGAATTTGATATATATGACTGGCATTTTGTGTCCTGTTATGTCTGTGCTACCATCTACTATTGGGGTATGCATAAACTTATGCATAGTCTCATTCTGCTCTATCTCATTGATTGAATTCACGAAAACAAAGGGATAGTTTTTGCTCCACCAGCTTTCTGGTATCCTCACATACTTTGCCATCTGATCGTGGATTTGTTGAACTGACAGCCTTCTTCTTATTCTTTTCCTTTCGGCTTGTCTTGCTTGGGGTCGCCACAGTGTGTCATCTTAGATGAACGCATATTTGTTTGGCACAGTTTTACACCGGATGTCCTTCCTGATGTAATCCCTCTGCATTTAGCCGGGGAGAGAAGCTTACAGCACCTGGTATTGCCAGGCGGTCTCCCATCCAAATACGAACCAGGCCCAAACCCGCTTAGCTTCCAAGATCTGACGAGATTGGGCGTTCTCAGGGTAGCATACCTGTAAAAGTTGAACTGACAGCAATGATGCATTCATTTTAAACGGGAAATCCAGTGCTTTGCATGAACAATGTATCCAATAGGTCATGTAATTTGTACTCTATTTTGACAACGTGATGTTAAATGCTCTCATTTAATAGTGTTTTGAGAAGATTTTTATCGCCAATTACGAATTTTCAGGGGCGCTGCCATTTTCGCAAGTCACATGACTTATGTGCGCGGATGTGATGTGTAAGGTGCCGCACCAAAGGCTTGATTACATTGTGCCAAGCGCTGATTTCTCGGATTTATCCCCACCTGATGAAGAAATAGTAGTATCGGTTGATCAGGAAGACAGAAGAATACTTCCATACAGATTTTAACCTGTGGCTGTAAATAATGTTTAATATTCGGATGGTTCTTCGGGCGGAATGACGCCAGAGTCTGACTACTCGGAGGCCTACACGCGGGACCTAAGTGTGTAAACAAAGGCCTCCGGAGCTCCAGGCTAGCAGACGCGGATGGTTCTATGGACGGGTGTAAGATAAGCTTACACATTTCACAGAGGCCTGTGAAATGTATCACCTCATGTGTCATAAATCTCTTTTAATGACTCTGTTGCTGTGCAGGGATGCGTGTGTGTGCTGTTTGTCTATGGGAAGTTTAAGAGCTCAAGGTGACTGCAAATTTATGATAGCTGCATTCTTGTGGGTTTTTGTAACAGGAAGAACTGTGTCTAATCAGAGGACACCCGGCCTTGAGAAGATTAACTGTCTCTGTATAACAACTTTACTTGTCTTGTGAAACCTACTCTCCCCCACCCTATGTGTGAAGCTCAATAAAACGTGTGGTCTTGGGGAGACTCGAAGAGAGTCTTACGGGCGGGCTTGGAGGATATGTTCTTCTTCCCCCGAACTCTCCCTAAACTGCAGTTTGGTAAAAAATAACTCTGCCTCTGTCTCAATCATTCTATCCCGGTGCCGTGAGCCTCTGGGTCCACATTGAGCGAGAAGTCCGTGCTTTGGACATAACATTTCTCTGGTGCCGAAACCCGGGAACCCAACAGCTTGACGCCTGGAACGACGCGGGATCAACGAGACCAAGAATCTGGTACCAGTGTCCTCCATTGAAGGATCGGTCGCATCGCTGATCCAGCGCCGGACCGGACCGTCGGGTGACGGGTCCCAACGGACCAGGGCCACGGCACTGAGGTAGGATAAAACTTATTTGGTCTCATAGGATGGTTATATGTTATAACTTAACATCTAAAAATAAAATAGAGCGGAAATAAACCCAGATTTAACAAGTAGTAAAATTACGTTAAAATAGGAGACTAAAAGTGGTGTGTGAGGACCGCGCCAATACTTCCTGCCTTTTAAAACTTGTCTCTAGGTGAGACACAGACAGAATAGGTTTCTGTAAAGAGTAAAATACGTGTAGGTCTCTAGGTGAGACCAAGCAGAATAGGTTTCTGCATACGCGAAGTTTCTAGGTGAAACTAAAATAGAGTAAGTCTCTAGGTGAGACCAAGCAGAATAGGTTTCTGCATACGCGAAGTTTCTAGGTGAAACTAAAATAGAGTCAACGCTGCAGGACGCTGCACAAGTGAGCAAAGGAGGAAGAGGTTCGTGAGCCCCAACCACACCCGTCAAAATTCAGAATTTTCTAAAAAAAATCTCGCCTTAGGAGCAACAAAGGACAAAAAAAAAAAAAAATGGGACAAGCAGAGACAAAAGAGGTGGCTGAACCTCCTGATGTGAAATTTATGCAGAGACATCATCCGGGTAGTTGTGAGTATTTGAGAAAATGGGTAAATAAATATGATTTCCGACCCGATCTTAAAGATCCAGAGGAAATTAAGAGATTAAAAGCATGCATGAAAACTCGATGGGAAGAGAAGGTGAGAAGGGAAAGAAGACAGGGAAAGTTGAGATGGAATTAAGTAAGTTGAAAATTTGGGAAGACCAGTGTGTTAAAAGGCAGAGAGATATAAAAAAAAAGAACAGAAAAAAAGGAGAGATGAGAAAGACAAACAGGGGGGTTGATTGCTGCCCTTGGCATCAAGCCAGATGAAGAAACAACCGCGCCACAGAGAAGATCAGCAACAGGAAACGCACACCAGCAAGCTACAAGCGCAAGAGGAAGTGAAACCACCCAAGCAGTGGGCCAGAGCCCAGCAGAAGGCGGGGCTGAAGAGGAAGAAGAAGAGTGGAGAGAGGCAACGGATCCTGCAGCCCCTGCATTCTCGCCGATCACCACCAGAGGGGGACGCCGGAGAGCTGATGAGACAAAAGTGAAGATCTACCCCATCTTATCTGATTGGCAGGAGCAGACCCCAGCAAGGAAACAACGCCACCCAGCGGGGCCAAGTGGAACTACAAGTGGAGCTGCAGAGATGTACCCACTGTATGCTGTTGCCAATCCTCATTATGGGATGGATGGATGGAGATAACGAACCCACCATCTTAGTGCCAAGACCATGGACAGCAACTGAATGTTCTGAAGCCTGTACAGGCCTGGGGGATCCAGAGACAGACCCAGTTTCCTGGTGTTCTAATTTCAGAGAACTAAAAAGCTCTTTTCACCTTAATGGGACTGAAGTGGAGACAGCATTCAAGACAGCACTGAAACATAGTTGGGGAAGAGTGAGAGGAAATTTTAACCCCCGTGGAGGAAACAATGGACCAATCCTACGCCCAGATGACCCCCTCCTGACTACCAGGATGGATGAAGTACTGGAGCGAGTAATGACAGCTTACCAGAAGCCACCAGATTACAGCAAAATCAGACAGTGCCGCCAGAAACCAGAAGAATCAGTCCATGATTTCAAGATCAGACTGGAAGGAATATTCAAAACCAACAGTGGGCTGCCTGAAGATCCTAACGACAATGGTCCCTACCACAGCCAGCTAAGACAATGCCTTATGGACGGTTTCCAACCACACATCAGCGGGTTCATCCAAAAACACTGTGTGACTCACAGAACTTTGAACACCAACCAAATGATGGACTGGGCCAGTCATGCAGAGGAGAACCATAGAAGAAAGAAGGGAATGGACAGCACAACAGCCATGGCAGCGCTGACTGCAGCCATAAGAGAAATGGCGACGTCTACTGAGACACACGAGTCCTCTGAGGTGTACGCTATGCAAAGAGGAGGAGAAAGGAAAGGTCAAAGAAGAGGTCAAGGTCAACAAAAAGGGGGACCAAGCCTGAAGTGCTACAACTGTGGGAAACCAGGACACCTGACTAGAGAATGCAGGAGTCCCAAGAAGTGTTTCAACTGCCAGAAAGAGGGACACATGGCACGTGAATGCCCCCTCCCGGACAGCCGGAAGGGAGGGAGCAACCGAGAACCACCAAGAGACCCCCCATTCAATCCACAATATGATCAATGACTATTAGAGGGAGAAGAAGATGAGGGTGATGAGCCAGAAGAACCACCAGACCCGGAGGAAGCATCATCAATCCAAGTTTTCGACCTCTCCATCTTAAATCTGGAAGACCGCTTAAGACCCAAACCATTTCGGTGGCTCAAAGTTGGGCCATTTAAAAAAACCAACAAAATTTTTATGTGACACTGGAGCAGACCATTCAGTCCTGATAGATCCAATTAAGGGAGTAAAAGCTTCCAGAAGACAAATCATAGTGATAGGAGCTGGAGGCCTAGCACAACGCGAACTATGGTCTCACCCGGTGTTGGTAGAGGATGAAGATGGCCAACAAATTGAAACCAAGTTTGTTATGAGCAACACCTGCCCTGTGAATCTAATGGGCAGAGACCTATTGACAGCACTGAGAATAAACCTGATTGCCACGGAAGATGGGATCAAACCAATCAAAAATATGGAACAGATGGACACCTGTGTCAGCCAAGGAAACGGACCACCGGATGAATTTTATTCACAGGACCTTGACAACGTTGGTCCAACCTCAGTTGTCCGTGACCTAGAAAGAACTGCAGCACAGCTGCACAGACAAAACTGAAGTCTGCTGCAAGCCACGCCCAGATCTCAGAGACACTCCATTGGGAGTAGGTCACGTCGTCTATGTTGATGGGTCCTCATCCAGGACACCTGATGGAAAGAACAATACAGGCTATGCAGTGGTAACAGAAGAGGCAATACTCAAAGCGGGAAAGCTCCCTGGCAACTGGTCAGCGCAGGCAGCAGAAATCGTGGCACTCACAGAAGCATGCAAACTCTTCCAAGCTCAAGAGGTCACGATATATACGGACAGCCAATATGCCTATTCAACGCTCCACGTCTTTGCTGCACAATGGGCCAGGAGAGGCATGCAAACATCAAGTGGAAAACCAGTCCAGCATGCTGATCTGCTCAAAGCCTTACTCCAAGCAGTTCTACTCCCAAGGAGAATTGCTGTCTGTAAGTGCAAAGCCCACACGAAAGCCACAGATCCAGTCTCCCAAGGGAATGCTAAAGCTGACCAAGCAGCAAAACAAGCAGCGATGGGAACCAGCCACACCCATGTTCAAGAAGAAGAAGCAGACAGCACAGATGAAGATAAGTGTGAACGAACGACACATCTTTCGCAGAAGCAAGACATCATCCCTCTCCAAGTTCTGAAGGACATGCAGGACAATGCCCCGCCGAATGAAAAGCAACAGTGGACTGCAGCAGGAGCAAAAATGGACGGCCTGGGCATTTACAGAGTTTTGGACAAACCCTGCCTCCCTCGGAGTCTATTTCAAGCAGTGGCTAAATTGAGTCATGGGCCAAGCCATGTCTCAACAGGGGGGATGGTGGGGATAGTAGAAAATAACTTCTACTGTACTAAAGGCCTCATTACCTATTTTAAAATTTTTTTGCAGATCGTGCCTCACATGCTGCAAACACAATGCTCAGGGAAATGTTAGACCTACAAGAGGGAAGTGCCCACAGGGGTCTTACCCATTTGAAATCATCCACATGGATTTCATAGAACTGAACAGATCCGGTCCACACAAATACTGCTTAGTAATAGTGGACTCATTCTCAAAATGGGTAGAAATCTTCCCAGCAAAAAAGCCAGATGCACTGACAGTAGCAAAAGCTATATGTAAAAACATCATCCCAGATCACGGTATTCCAAGAGTTATTTGTAGTGACAATGGGTCACATTTTGTTAACCAAATTATTGGAGAAATGGCCCAACATCTAGGGATCAGCCTAAAACATCACTGTGCTTATCATCCACAGAGTGCAGGACTAGTGGAGAGAACTAATGGCACTATCAAACTTGGACTCAAAAAGACCATGGAAGAAACAGGGAAACCATGGCCAGAGTGTTTGCCCTTAGTCAAAACATACATGAGAATAGTTCCAACAGTAACAGGCATCACACCTTTTGAAGCAGTAAAAGGAAGACCTTTTCATCTTCCATTATGGGAAGCGTCAGGAGTACAGGAGGAAAAAGGGGAACTTGACCCCATGACAGACTGGCTGCTTAGACTTTTCCAAAATGACAATGTGAAAAGAGCAAATGATCTGCCAGGTCCTTCTCTCCCTTCCACACAGGAATCGCTGACTCCAGGAGACCAGGTGCTGATAAAGGTCATCAAGAGGAAGTGCTGGTCCAGGCCGAGGTGGGAAGGCCCATTCACAGTGCTCCTGACCACACCCACAGCTGTCAAAATCGCGGAGAGAGAGACGTGGATTCACCAGTCCCACACCAAAAAGGTCCATCCTGTCACTTAAAGCAGCTACTATGGGTTCCAGTGTGAGAGTTACAGTTGCAGCTGTAGCAACCGTCCTCCTGATCAGTGTAGGTACACTGATCTGGTTTAGTGGGGAAGGCCCCGAAGCATCGCATGACGAGACTACCATGGCCCTGACGGCCCTGGAGAGGAGGGCTCTCCACGAACCTGACGACCCAACTCACATGTTCCAACAGAACTCATGGTGAAGGTACAGTAACTTCACAGCACATGAGAAGAACATGACTAACTGCTATGTGTGTGCGCATATGCCAGTGTCAACCACACGCCATGGAGGCCGAGCCCACGCCCTCCACATCAATCTACCTCTGTGTTGCTCAAAGCTCTGCTCCCAATACTTGTCATACTGATCACGTTCTGCTGTTTCTGTATGTGCGTCGTACCAGTGTGTGTTCTCGTGTGTATTTTAAAATTTGCCTTCAAAGTAAATCTTTGGCCACAAACTGAGCAGGAAAAAGGCTTCTCACCAGTGTGGGATCTGGTGTGTATATTTAAGTGTGCCTTCTGAGTGAATCTTTGACCACAAAGTGAGCATGCAAAAGGCTTCTCACCTGTGTGTATTTTCACATGTCGTTTGAAATTCCTTACAGAAGCAAAAGTTTTCCCACACTGAGAACATTTGTTGGTAGTGTGACATGTCATATCACGTTCCGATTGTTCATCATCATTATCATCATCATCGTCTGTTTGTGATCCTCCACAGTGGTCTCCATCACTTGAGCTGTTCCTGGTTGTCCTGAATGTCATACCAGGGCTGCACCGACTGCCGGAGAAAAATTCCCTGTGTGTTTTTACACACTTGGCCAGTAAACCTGATTCTGATTCTGGAGGCTCCGCCCCCCGTCTCTCCTCACTTTGACCTTCATCTTCACTCTTCAAATGGACACCAGTGGCTGGAACCTGGATGATTTCCTCCTGGTCTTCCTCTTTCATGTGTATGATTGCTTCCTCCTCCTCTTTGATACGCTGAACCTCTTCATCCTCCTCTTTGATGTGACCGGACACTGACTGTTGCCGCTCTGGATGAAGATACTCATCTGCAAGACAAAGACAAAGTGGTTAAATTAATTTGTTTACAGTATTTAACTGCAACTGCACAATGTGGAGGAGGAAATGGGGTGTTATTACTCAGTAACTGA